>NW_004524649.1:3536543-3548760 GCF_000260255.1 Octodon degus | reverse complement strand
GCCCCCTGGTGGGCTGAGCTGGCCACACACACACACACACACACACACACACACAGACACACACACACACACACACACACACATAAATAAATAAAAACAACAACAACAAAAAAACCCAAAAAACTGCACTGCCGTGTTAGGAGTCCTCGCCTTTGTAGGGCTGCGTCACTGCATGCAGCTGTGTGTATAGGTAGGCTACATCTGCCCCAAATAAAGGAATGTGTCCATAAAGTTGGACAGTTCTGAATGAAGGGACCTTGAGTTCATGCACCTGAGGAAAGAACCCAGGTCACAGAATTTCCACAGAAAAAATTTCGCAGCTCTAGTCATGGGCAGACACCACCATAATTTTAAACAGAAAGTACTTCTGCAGGGTCACCTGTGACCTCCGGGATCCCACACCCTTTAGCTCTTTGTAGCCAAGAAGGTCTTCCTTCAAAATGCCTCCTGTGAGCCCCTGCTTTTGCCTTCAGAGCAGTTTCTGCCTCAGCCTCCTGGAATCCATGTATAGTTTACTAGGGTCAACTTATTCCTGGTGCAAGGCCCTGTCACTTCTGAATAATCCTAATCCTCATCTATACTTATTTGACATTTTAAAAATTTTAGCTTTTTATTGGTATGTGTTTGCCACACATAATGATTATATTCCTTGTGGGATTACGTTCCTCACTCCCACCTCAGTCCATCTTTCCATCTCTTTCCCATTTACAGGGGTTTTGTGTCCCTATTATCTTTCTTCTATTCTGCCCTTTGATTTACTTATCCTTTAGGTTTCTCATATGAGACAAACCATGCAATATTTAAGCATGTCTGTCTAGTTTATTTCACTTAGCATTATGGTCTTTTAAATTTTTTATATTAATTTTATTGAGAAAGAACTAGCAGTGAGACAGTTTCAAAACAGGTTAGTAGGACAGTTGCAATTAATACATGTATTAATTAATACATTACATGTATGTAATTAATACATTACATATTGTTGTCTTCTGACATTGCCAGCTCTGTGGCAATAGCCCAACTATTGTAGTAGTTATTCATAGTACAAGATGCAGACGTGATATCTTGTCTAAACACTATTAGTACAAATCTTTCTTCTCAATGAACTAAGAGAAGGTATCTGTATATCTATGCTATTTTGTATATACACACACACACACATATATATATTTTTCACTACAAAATGGCCTTTCACTTATATCCCCCTTTTTTGTTTACTTTTGTGATTTTTTTTTTTTTTTTTTTGCAGAACTGGGGATTGAACTCAGGCCCTTGCGCTTGCCAAGGAAACGCTTATTCTACTGAGCCATCTCCCCAGCCCCTTTGTTTACTTTTGTCAGAGATGGGTATTCCATTGCCATTCAAATATAGTAGGTGCATGAATTCAGCAAAGTAATCCAATATAGTCCAGTAGACCATAATAGTAGTAGATTATCCACATGGCTGGCAATGTCAGTTGTTGACTTGAGCCTCTTACAGCTCAGCATATTAATATGGCTTTACTTTTTATACCTCATTTTTATTATACTTTTCTGCCAGATGGTTAAGACCAAGATAAAGTAAGACCTATATAACAAAAAAACCATTATGGTCTTACAGCGCACCCTTTTCCTACAGCTGACTCAGGCTAATTCTCCATAGCAGAGTAGCAGGAGCAGCCACCCAGCCACAGTGCCAGCCCAGGGACAAGGCAGTGCTGGGCTCAGAGACCATGACCAGACCCTGCGGGCTGTCTGCACTCCTCCTCACCATCTTGGTGGCCCTGGTGGCCAGCATGGACATACACAGTAATGTGCTGAAGGTTTTGAGACCTTTCAAAACCATCGAGTTCTCAGATGGAAACATGAGACAGTGTCTGTGGTTTGCCATGAAGGAATTCAACAAAGAGAGTGAGGACAAGTACATCTTTCTGGTGAGCCAGATCCTGCAGGCCCAGATGCAGGTAAGGGGTCTGACCCGGGCAGGGCTTTGCAAGCTGTGACTGGAGAAATGGGAAGTGAGGAGATGCTGGTATGCAGCACCTGAACATGTGGTAGCAACCGCACATCAGGCGGGACAACGGCACAAGATGCAAGAGCCAGAAGCACATGGAGCCGAAGGTGTTTCAGATAGATGGGCTGCTTGTGTAAACACTAAGCTCAGCATGTTTCACACACATGCACGCACACACACACACACACACACACACACACACTTCACACTCATAAAACAGAGGCAGCTATACACGATCCTTAGTGCAGCTGCTGCACTTCCGTACAGCTATGGCCACGGCCTCTGGGCTAGCTAGTTGGTGGTGTCTTGCTCTGATGTCCCACTGGTGCTCAGATGTTTCCGAGTTTGGAGCACTTAGGGTTTCAGAAGCTGATTTGCTAGCATTAGTGTTAGATTTGCCCTGTAGCATTTGCAAGTTAGCTTTGTGACCACCCTTGATGTCCTTGCAGTGTCCCCTCCAAGACAGGCCAGAGCCACACTTCTATTTCCCTGGAGCTCAGCTAAAATCGAGCTCAGCAGCTGCTGTGAACAAAAGAGTGAGGGGAAGGCAGACTCTCTTCTTCTCCTGCAGTGCCTTTTGCACCAGAGAACAGGATTTCCACCAACACTGATTTCTGCCCCTGCCTCTGGAGCTGCTGCACCCCTCCTCCCCTTTTCCCCGCTACAGAAGGCTTGCTCATCCTGGACTTTGGGCAGAGAATAGGTCAAAAGTTCTCTGCTACAAGGAGGCCCTCATTGGAGAGGAGCCTTTCCCCAGTGCCTGTCCCGAGTCCTTTGAACCAGTCTCAGTGTGTGAAAGAGTCCTGGCCGTGAGCACCATTTGTCCACAAGGGCTCCCTGAAGATGTGTGTGGGTAGAGGGGAGGGCAGTCAGGGAGATTTCTGTGTTTGCCAAACTTTAAGCAATTAAAATATGACTTCTGCTGACTGATAGCTCACAGACCGTGTAGAGTACATGATTGAAGTCGAAATTGCCCGCAGCAGCTGTAGAAAGCCTCTAACCAACAGGGAGAACTGCATCATTCAAGAAAACTCCAAACTGGAAAAGGTAGGTGACAAACCTCCCATACGTCAAGTATTGATATGATAAAATTTAAGTCCCTACAGAATATGATGAAAAAACATTTAAAGATTAAAATATATTTTAAAAATAGGCATAAAGAATTATATCATTCTTATGTTTACATATAAGTCCAGAAATCTAACCATATACAACCTTGAAGCAGGACAGTCCCACAACATGCCTAAGATGTTTGATATTCAGATAGTGAGTTTAAGCTTAACAGCCAAGGTTGTATGGCAATAACAATAAGCTTCTCTTCTGGAGGGTTAATAACCTAAGTTTGCAGACCAAAATTAGAGAAAAAGGAGGGCTGCAAGGAAAGC
Source organism: Octodon degus (assembly GCF_000260255.1). Classification (NCBI taxonomy): domain Eukaryota; kingdom Metazoa; phylum Chordata; class Mammalia; order Rodentia; family Octodontidae; genus Octodon; species Octodon degus. The sequence continues at coordinate 3,545,386 of NW_004524649.1, read as the reverse complement.
CAACATTTTGGCCCTAGCTTTCCAAGGTCAATTAAGACTCAGGACATGAGAACTTGTACTGTAATGTCATGTAACTCAGTAGTGTCTCAAATTTTCTGATCAAGGAGATTATGGGGCCAAAGACGTAAGTGATCGATGATGTAGAGTGTGCCTAAGGAGAGTCACTTGGAGAGAAAACATTCTCTCAGGCTTTCACAGAGAGCACATTGGCCAAGCAATGACCGTGCTGATAGTGACAAAAGATCTACAGTCTGAGGATAAATCCTGAGGGGATTTGACTGACCTTATCAGACTCAAAAGCTACAACTCTTGTTGCATAGGTCTTGCTTTATCTTGGTCTTAACCATCCAGCAGAAAAGTATAAAAATGAACTATAAGAAGTAAAGCCATATAAGAAGTAAAGCCATGCTGTTAGGTTGATCTGTAGAGGACTCAGGTCAACAATTTCTGACATTGCCAGTGAAGCAGAAGCCCCAATACTATTATGGACTACTAGACCCTTTTAGAATATTTTGCTGAGTTAACACACCTATAATATTCAAATAAAGGAGCTAAAGAACAAAAGGGGCTACAGATGAATGTCCATTTTGTATCTGTGTATTCAAAATGGTTAGGATAGATATATAGTTACATTCTCTTAATGAATAGAGGGATTTGTTCTAATAGAGTTTGTAAATAAGATATCATGTCTGCATCTTGTACAGCAATTAACCACTAGGAAGAATGTATGCAATGTTTTAATTATTGAAACTGTCCTACCAATTTGATTTAAAACTATCTCATTGGAAGAAAACCCCCAAAACCTTCCATATGTGACAGCCCTGGGGTTCTGAGACAAGGCCCCCAGGCCCCGTGGTGGAGGCCCATCTCTCTCCATGCCTTCAGCCCCAGAAGGTCAGCCTGTAGCTTTGCAGGGAGTGGTCTCCCCCATTCCTCCCTGTCTCAAGGGCCCAGGTGACCTGGACCAAGGAGCAGAGACATTGCTGACCCATCATCCAAGGACATCTGTCCTCTTGACCAGCCCACCTGGCCAGTTGCGGGGGCCATAGCTGCTCACTCAGCCCCTTGAGTGTCCTCACTGACACCTGGAGCTGCTTTCCTGCACCAGGTGTGCTCTAGGTGCTGGAGGCCAGATAGCATCCCATCCTCCTGGCCCAGCCAGGGCTCCTGCAAAGGTCAGGGAAGAGATAGGCACAAAGACATGGTGTTATCCAGGGGTTTTAGCATCCACTTTTCCCTCCTCTTCTCCTCTTCCATTCCACTGTGCTCCACTGGATTAAACCTAGAGCCTTCACATTGAACTACACCCCCAGGCTCTCCCTCCTCCCCATTTTTTAAAATTTTGGGACAGTCTTACTGAGTCACTAAGTTGCTCAGGTTGGGTTTGAACTTGTGGGCCTCCTGCCTCAGCCTCCTAGAGTGCTGGGATTACAGGTATGTGCTTGCATGCTCTGCTCAGCCTGTACTTCTTGATCTCACAATTTGCGGGAGCACTGGACTGATCTTGCCTCACTCAAAGCAGGGTCTGAGGTAGGTGTAAGGAAGGCCCCAGCTGTCCTGGGTCCTTACCCCTTTCCCTGCATCATGGCTGCAATGTGACCAGCATCAGAATCACCTGGAGGTCTGCATGCAGGAGGGTGGGTGTCACCTTGGTTGTTTCTGCCTCAGTGGGTCAGGAATGGGGTGAGAGAATTCCTAACAAGTCCTGGACATTGTGGGCACTGGCAGTGGGACCTTGTGTTGACAGCCACTGCTTCACACAGAGGTGGCAAGTGGCAAATAGGATTACAACACACATGCTAGTGACACTGGGCTGAAACTGCTTAAACTAAACTAGCCCTACTGCTCGCCAGGAGGAAGCTGTCAGGCTGAGCCTGTCTTGGTGCCGCCTCACCTTCCTTCTTAATCTTTTGCCTTTTGTCATTATATTTTCTTCCAGGCTTTTTTGACTTTTAGGGGAGTTGTTGCTTTTGGCTGTTTGTAGAAAACCCCGTGAGAAGAGTGCAGGTCTTCAGGGAGCCCTGGGGTGCCCCGAGTTCCTGGGGCTCTGCAGGGTTTCAGGTACATGTCTTAAGCTCACGTTTATCAATGGTGAAAGCTGGTCTTTGCAAACCTTGGGGACAATGCTTCAGAGTGGCAACTCTGAGCTCTGCCAGTTCCTGGCTCAAGGGCACAGTACCATATCTGCATCCTATTATTAAATAGTGCATGAAGTGGGGCCAATTCTTTTGAGGCTGCAGTTACTTTTTTCAACCAAGGACGTTTTCTTCTGTCAAATGTTCTTTGAATATCTACCAAGTACATTGAGTAACTTTTCTCTTTCTATCTCCTGATATTCTAAATCGAAACAATAGATTCTTTCAAATTGAGCTACTCCTCGAGTTGGGATAAGGGACACTTGTCTTTCTTGTGGCAGAGGACTTTTTGGGGTCGATTTCATTGGCAGAGGGTAGGTGCAGTCACAGGGACCAATCTGTCTGCAACGTGGTGGTCTTGGCAGTTTTCTAGACATCTGCATACAGATATGTGTGGGATGTCTGTGGTCCCAGCCTGGCAGCTTTGTCGGGGTTCAGCTCTCTCCCATGACCTGAGGAGCTCAGCTCCTGTGAGCCGCTGTCTGGATGCATGTGGGTGCTCTCTGGCCATGCCCTCAATGTGGTAAATTGGCCTTATTACCACCACAGTGCTTTGCAGAAGCCAGGTCCCCAGCTGAGAAGTGGAGCAAGAAGGACTGTGCCACTCCTTTCCTGAAGAACACCATTGACCTCAGCACAGCCAGCTCTTGTGTAGGAAATTCACTTCTGTGTGCATTAATTACCCCACCCCCAGTCACACAGAGGACAGTGCACACACACTGCTCCTGTGCACATGGATATGCACACCGGTGTGCACAGGCACTCCAGGCCTTATCCCAAATCTGTGGAACCAGAATTTCCAGAAAAGCCATTGCTTGGCGGCAGTGTTTCATATACAACTGGTTTCAGCTTCCTTGTCTTTGTTTAGGAATTTTGCTGTTTACTGGGTAAGCATGGGTTGGAATTAGTCTCAGATAATGTGGTTTCAGGGTTTTGCTAATCTGCTGCAATGTGGATAGACACTTTCCCTCTTTCCTGTGTTCTGGATTCCTTTACAGATGAAGGAGTTTTTGGTCCTCAAATCTGAAATATTTGCATTAAAACTACCCTCCTAGAGTTTTTGTTATTGCCTGTGTCCCATACGCAGTGGACACCAAGCTTTCTTCTCTCTCTGCTCTGAGGGTCCCCAAAGCCTCCATCTTCAGTGCCTTTACCATTTTCCAGCTCAGCTGCCCATTTGCCTGTCTATCTGTTTGTCTGTCCATCTGCCTATTCCAGCCAACCCTCTACCCATGTGTGCTGCTTGACTATCCCCGCACATTGGACAGGGGAAGGAGGGCTCTTTATTAGGCTCTTGTCCCCATGGGCCTGCTAGTAGCACAAGAGGGGTAGTCTGGCCCTTAACACAGCATGCATAAACGTGTCAAATAAAGATGCTTTATTTTCATTGTAGGAAGCATTAAAGAGAAGTAAAATGATTGAGTTTATGTCTAGGCTCCTGCAGGGTCCTAAGAGGCTGGCACTTGTCCTCTCCCTGGGCCAGTGTCACTGGAGCTCCTTGTGGGCCTTGTCATGCTGGGCTGTGGCTCCTATGATGAGCAGCTTCCTGCAAATAATCCCTGGTGGGTACAGAACCAGCTTTTTCCTAATGCTGGCAACAGAACGAGTTTTTCTTGTTCTTCAACCTACTGCTAACTGTCAATGTCTTTTTACAGAGAATGACTTGCATCTTTCTGGTGGGAGCGCTTCCCTGGAATGGCGATTTCTCACTGTTGAAGAAGGACTGCTCAGATGTCTAAGGGTGGTCTGCAGAGTGGACAGCACCCAGCCTGGCCTTTTCCTGAGATAAAAACAAGGATGGTACCAGCCATCACCATGCACGGCCCACACTCTTTCTGCCTGCTGTCTCCGTGTTAGGTTGATACAGGGATGGGAGTGTGGTCCCTCCTGCTGCCTGCTGCACGCCCCTCTGGGTGTGAAGATCTAATGAGGTTCTGTCAGCAGGTCAGGGCAGGACAGTGAACAATTTCCTTGGATTGGGTACTAATCCTATACAGAGGTTGGGCCCTTGGGCTGCCAGGTCAGCAATGTCTTCTCGATACCTCCTGGGGCTGGGGGCTCCTTTCACTTGGAGAGTCCTGGTGCACTGGTGCCTGGTGGGAGACCCACATGCAGCCAGTAGCAGCCTCCCCTGGCATCCCTGAGGGTTGGTGGTTGGTGTCACTCCTGTGAATGTGAATGGCAGTCATAAAAAGGGGAGGGTAAGCATGGTAGAGCTTGGGGGAGCTGTGCGGTCCACGCATGCATTAGTGTGAGTGTGTGTATGTGTGAGCATGCACATACATGTGAGGTCAGAGGTGTGGAGGAGGAAGTAGGAAACAAAGATGGTGGTGGGAGGTGAGACCCCCTTTCAGGAAAGTTATCATCAAGCCTGGCTTTGTTAGAGGAGAGCTGTTCTATGGATGTTGCAGGTTGGTTCTCTAGATGAGCAGGTTCAGTACTGGTGAATGTGCTTCATACTCCGGAGTGGACTTGAACAGGGCAAGCTGGGTCAGCTTCATGTTCTGTGTGCTTCACCTCAACTGCATTAAAAAACGTTTTTATGGGCCAGGGAGATGGTTCAGTGGAATAAGCACTTCCCTGGTAAGCACAAGGGCCTGAGTTCAATCACCAGTTCTGCCCCAAAACAAAACAAAACACATTTTTATATTATGCCTGCATGGCTGCAGCCCTGCATAACAGGCCTGTTTTAGGTGTAGTGGTGAATGTGAATCATAAGGCCATGTGTAATGCGGATGGGCACAGCCCCGAGCCAGGTCTTGCTGCCTGACCTGGCAGGCAGGGAGGAGCTTGGTCTTTGTGCTGAGGCTGAAGGACCCAGAGGTGGGACCCTGCAGCACCTCACTACCCTCTGCGCACTCCCAGCCTCCTCAGCACTGCCTGCCTGGGGGCTGCTGGCTTACCTTGGGGCCTCACTCTCCTCTGCTTGCTGCCTTCAGAGTCTGGGTGTGAGGAGCAGCCCCTGTCTAGCCTCCCAGTCACTGGAACAAAATACCTGCGAAAGGAGAACTTTGATTTGGCTTGTGTACTGGGGGTTTCAGCTCTAAGCTGGCTGGACCCATGAAGAAGTGGCATGGTGGAAGGTCTGGTGGAGAAAGGAGAACTGCTTAGGCTGTGGTAGCTGGGTGCAGAGAGGTGGAAGCAGGACAGGAGACGTACCCTACAAGTTCAAGCACCCAGTGGGCCCTCTTCTCAGGCCCCGAAGCCGCCCAGCAACCTGGTCAGCTTGGAATTCCCCAACAGCTGAGCCTCCTGCAGAGCATTTCCCCCCACAGGCCGGCCACCTTCCCACGCCCCACCCCTGGGCACAGGAGACTTTGGGGGATATCTGCAATCTGAACTGCAGCATCAAGGTGCCTTCTATTCACTGGCCTCTGTGGGGGAGAAGTTGGCTGGGGCTGCCACCTTGGGGCCAACCTGGAGCTCAGAAAGCGACCCGTCCACCCAGCCCTTGGCCACACTTGTTCTGTGACTCTGTGAGGCCATAACTGTGAAGGGGAATGGGCCTGTGCTTTTGTGACCACTGGGACCTTCCTTTGTATTCATTTTCTGACCACTGGAGCTGTATACTCCCATGGCCTCTCTGCTCAGAGTCCTCAACTGAAGTTAAAACTTTTATCATTGCAGGAGATATTTTACATTGTTGTGTGGCATCCTTTTGAACTCTCGAATCATACATGTGCATGTGTGAGTGTGTATACATACACAGGGCTGTAACGGATTACACAGCGAATGATTGCATTTAAAATAATTTATTATAATAAGACTCAAGATATTCCCCATTGCTTCAAGCACACTCATGCGTTGAGATAAAAAAGAGTTAATATAGAGGCGTGCTAAGTAACTTGCAGGGCACGTGGGACGAGGAAAAAGAAAACAGGGCAGCAACAGCTGCGGGAGTAACCAAGCACACTTGGAACTCAAGGACAGACACCCTGTTTTCGTGTCCTGGCTCCCAGACGCCTAGCAGGTTCTCACGTACAGCCTAAACATTAATCTTGGACACATACGATGGGGTCCTATTATGTGCACCTAAAGTAACCTGAAGGCTGAGACTCAAGATATATAAAAATAAAGACTGAAGGTGGGGCAGCAGCCTGTTTGCTTGAGTCCTCGCTTTACTGACATCGAGTGCGTGTGTCTTTGTTTGTGGCCAGCGCCCGTGAATCTTTCCCGATGCTCATGCCATCATTTGTGTCACTTTCTGAAGGTCTGAAAGTCTCTTTTCTGAGTGTCTTTATGAGGTGTGATCAAAAATACAGTGAATGCTGCTGCTGTGTGTTGTTCAAAAAAAAAAAAGCAAGCTCTTAACCACACGATGGGATCCTCAGCCACTTCATTTACTGGATTGGGCACTGCGTGACCTCTGACTCTTCCCCAACATCATGATGACCATGGAAAGGACCCATTTGGGATTGATTCAGGACACTGAGGGCAGCCAGGACAGTGCCATTGAGGCACTCAGGAAAGAGGATGCCAGCACTGCTGCAGAAAGTGACAAAGACAAAGGGACAAATGCTTAGGAATCAAGAGGACAGATTCTGAGGGGATTCATGGTGATGTGCCTCTTACTGCGGTAACATTTACAAATGGACACATTCACCATGTGTTTGGTTACACCATATGCACACTCCTAGCCCACACCTGCTGGGGGTGACTAGAGGGCCACAGGTCCCACTGTGGGCAGGCTCTACCACCCACAGGAAGGAGATAGGTAGTTTCTGTGCCCGGAGGCCTCCCTGTGGGTGTTGGGACTTTCTGCTCTGCCCTGTCCAGCTGCTCTACCCATTCCAGGCCTGCATCTCCTCCCCCAGGGCAGACCCCCTTGCATAGCCCAAAACAGGTGCCATGCATGCCAGTGTCCCTGTGCTGCATCATAGCCGCGTCCCAGGGCTACAGCTTCTTGCCTCAGCCTCTATGTCCCTGGCAGGGGATGCAGCCCAGCCAGCTCACAAGACTGACACCTTGACCCAGTGCTGCCATGCTCTAGTTGAAGGTTATTGCCATGTCACGCATTCATCCCTCAGGGGACCCTGAACCTGGCTCCTAGGGTGTGGGGCTTAGGCATAGCTGAGGTGGCTTCTCCCTTAGTCCAGGCTACAGAGGCAGCTGGATGCCCACATCTGTGCACATAGGTGGAGTCGGGCCCAGGGTGCTGGGGACACAGTACAGATGGTGTTCCAGGCTCTGCCAGCCCTTCCTGCTAACCCCAGCAGACCCCTCCTGGCAGGCAGTGGAGATATGCCATCTGTGGAAACATTTGTCCCCAGCCAAGCAATTGTTACAACTTCCAGAGGGCCAAGGATGGCAGGATACAGGGCTCTATCACAGAGTGTCTGCGGCGCCAGGTGTTATCATCACGTGGTAATTTTGGGTTCTCGGTGTCTTTCAGGGCTGAGTCCCCAAAGCAAACAGTGATCACATGAGTGTGACTGGCTTTAATCCCCAACAACCAGGTGGCTCATTCCATGTTTTTAGGAACAGAGGTCCAAAAATATAAAGTTTAGAAAGAACCACTGTAGGACACTATGAGGAAGAAAGACTGTGAGCAGAGGGAGTCTCGGGAGTCAGAGAGGATGGAGCCTGGTACTGGGGGAAATGCCAAGAGTGAAAACGCAAGAGCTGGTGTGATGCTTAGGGAAGCAGAGCTGCCAGACGCTGCTCTGTCATGGCTAACCTGTAGAGATGTGGCGCCCACGGTAAGAGGCTTCAGAGTCCCCTGAGCAGGCCAAGCTGCTGCCTCCCTCTGTGACCTGGTCCCACCAGCCCTTCATCCCGGTGCCTGCCACTCAGAGGACCTAGGGACAACCTCCTCCCACACGAGAGCCCTACGTCACCAGAGAATCACGCAGAAGACATGATGCTGGACCTAAACGCAGCCGGAATTATGACACTCCCTCAAAACGGAGCAAATGCCAACTCAATGGCCGGGGACAAGGATGAATCTATGGTGGAAGAATCTTTGTAGTTTGGCTGAGGAGGGCTGCGGGACCCTGGCACCAGGTACGGCTCTCCCGTGGGGCCTCTGAACAGCCAGGCAAGTGCAAGGGACAAGGGCCAGTTTCTGGGGAAGTGATTGTACCACCTGGATGAGGCGAGGAGGAGCAAGAATCAGAGCAGGAAGAGCAAGAAGAGGGGCAGGAGGAGCACAGAGCCGGGGGTGGAGCTGTGCCTCCTTTCCTGCGCTCTCCCAGCCAGCTCCTTGGTCATCTGGCAGAGCTATCCTTGCTCCTCCTCCCAGCCCACTGCACCGTCATTTCTCTCCCTTTCTCCTCTCCTCTCCTCTCTCCCTCCCTTCCTGCTTGCACCCCTCCCCTTGCCCTTCTGTCAATCACTCCTGTGCACAGTGACCCTGTTGTTGATGCCAGCAGTGAGGGTCAAACCTGCTGCTCAGGGACAAGCTCTGTCACCCCAGCTTCTTGCTTCTGCCTGTCTCTCTTTGCCTGTTACACACACATGTTGTATGTTATGGGTCGGTGCCGAAAGAAACGACGAGAAGACCTGATGAATGTAGCTTCAGAGGTCTCACTGAGATTAGTCTCTCTCCCAGCGAGCCCAGAGCCTCAGAAGCATCTCACATTTATTGAGGGGTAAAGGCAGACTAAGGGGTTGGTGAGATGGCTCAGTGGTCTAAAGCACCTACTTAGAACAAGCTAAGCTAAACAAAGCACAGGGACCACGGTTCAATCCCCCAGCGCCATATGCCAG
>NW_004524649.1:3529428-3536268 GCF_000260255.1 Octodon degus | reverse complement strand
CCTGCAGGAGAAGCTGTTATCTGCTGCCTTGGGTCCCAGCTTGCCGGGAATTTGCAAACAGACAGCAACCCTCCTTGGGCTCAGTCCAGTGTTCCCTGATCTCTTGGGACATCAGATTTTTGCCTCAAATCTATATCTCTACACACACACGCACACACACACACACACACACACAGAGTCTCACAGGGCTTATTCTCTTTGCATACTTGCCCACTGTATCATTTTCCTGGAGTTGGCCCCACCTGAGGATCAGTCGGCACAGGATCTATGTGTGGGGTGCCCACCCTGCTGTGCTGTTCATGGCTGTGGCACACAACACGAGGCAGCAGTGTGTGCAGGCAGGGGCTGGCCCTCCCCTTGTGGAGTGCTTCAGCCTCCCAGATGGAGAGTGTGGAACAGAATGCAGATCTGGGATAAGCAACTGAACACGACAGCTGCCACCTGCACCTTCTGCTCCCCACCCCAGTCTAGTACAAACTGCAGCGGGCCCTCCTGGCTTCTGGACACCTCCCCTCCCCAGGTTCTGCAGCTGGATGCCCCTCTCCCTGCTGTCTGCTAATGCCTAGCGGAAGCTGCCTGCCCACACCTGCAGAGTCCCAAGAGCTTTACATGAACACCCAGCTCATCACCTCTGCCAGACTTAGTCAGCCCTCTGCCCCTCCAATGGAGAGCTACACTTCAAACAAGAAACTGCACTCTGCTCTAGACCTGCATAAGTCAGCCTCAGCTTTGCATATGTAGGGCATCCCCTGGGCAAAGCCTGGGCACATGAGCAGGAATGTGTGCATGGAATTGGCAGGAGGAGGGGAAGGTGAAGAGCTGGTTGGCTGCACCTTAGCCTGCAGAGAGAGTGACTCCAAAGTGGCTCTCGAGGCCAGGGGAGGGCCTGATCCAAACTTTAAACTGGCAGAAGTAACCAGCAGATGTCTGTCTGTCTGTCTGTCTGTCTGTCTGTCTGTCTGTCTGTCTGTCTGTCTGTCTATCTATCTATCTATCTATCTATCTATCTATCTATCTATCTATCTATCTATCTATCATCCATCTCATCTATTTGTCTATCTTTCTAACTATCTAGTTTCATCTATCATCAATCATCTGTCAGTCCTCTATCTCCCTACCCATCCACCTTTCCATCCCCGCTGAAGCAGCAGGAGGAGGCAGAGCTGGTGGCGAGCTGGGACCTCTGTCCACCTGGTTTTGGTAGCGTCTGTGTTTGAGCGGGGAGTGAGTGGGGCCAGGCTTTTGCATTTCACCATCTTGAGCTCTCTCTCCACTTGATTTTTTACTCTGGAATTTTGACCTTTTTATTGAAAGCAATCCCATTTAGGAAGAGAACCAATGCTATAGGAATAATTGACTTCAAGGGTAAAATTCCTTGGCAGTCCTGCCCCTGGGAACCCACCTGTGCACGGTTCAGGATAACATGATTTCCTGTCCTTCGGGCTTGAAAAATCATTATCCTAACTCTCAGCACATCCAGGACCTTCTTTGCTCAGTGAATTAGCAGATCTCTCTGTTCACCTCATGTACATATTTTGCTTCATTTCTTTTAGACTGCATTTCATTGATATCATACATTTTATTTATTTATTTAATCTATTTATTTGGTCCCAGGAATCCAACTCAAGACCTGCTCTTGCCAAGCAGCTGCAGTGCCATGGAGCTAACTTCCCTGCCCTGATATCCTATATTTCAATAGTCTGTCCTTGATACATATTTGAGTTGTTTTCCTATTTTTTTTAACTATTAGAAACAATGTTGCAGCAATAATTTTTTTTTTGCCAACTTCCTGCAAGTAGGCAAAGATTTCTGCTTGTAAATAGATAGCTGTCTCAGTTACTCTTCTCTTGCTGCTGGAACAAATACCCGACACCCAAAATGAAGGAAGCAAAGGTTTATTTAGCTCACAGTTACTGGAGCTTTCAGTCCATACTCAGCTGGCTCCAAGGCAGAGCGGCCCAGGGCAGAGAGCAACCTTTCATGGTGGTGGCAAAGTGCAGAAAGCAAAAAGGCAGGAGCAGTGGCAACAGTGACGACAGAGAACAAGTCTGTTCCACTTACATTGCATTTAGGCTATCCGCCCAGGCTGGGTGTAGCGCTCACACCCGTAATGCCAGAAGCACTCACACCCATAATCCCAGCAGCACTCACACCCATAATCCCCGTGAATCATGAGTAATCACAAACTCTGGAAGTCCGCCCCATGACTGCATGAGGCTTTGGGGGGACAACTAGACACAAGCCATAACAATAGCTTTTTAATGTTTGGCAGGGATAGCTGAATCCACTGCTGTGCACAAAGACCTCTAGATCCCCTTCCACCAAGATGCGTGAAGGTGATTTCTCAACCTGATCTGGGGATTTTAATTAGTGTGGTCCTATAGCTAACCTTTCTCCCAATGTGAAGAACATCAACATTTTATTGTTGGCCAGTTAGAACTTTTGTTGTTGAGAAGATTAAGCATACAAGGCGCCATCGAGAGAAGGGTAAATATTTAAATTAAAAAATTACAATAAAAGGCACTTTTCCATTAGTCCCCCACCCTTCGAAACACTCCTGTTCACTGTACATATACTTGTCCCATATTCTTGCCACTTCTGAAGTGGTTCTGAGAAGTGTTCATTTGTGTACATGAGGTTTGATTAAAAAAGATGGTGGAGGCTGCGGCTGAGAGCTGTCCAATGCAAAGACAGCTCATACAGACGCGGCACTGGGTCCTCATCCACCGTATTCACTGGATCTGGTACCACTGGGCTTCTGGCTCGGCCCCCAAATTAAAATGACCCTGGAAGGGAAATTTTCTGAATCAGTGCAGGATGTCAAAACAGCCACAAACACCCAACTAAAGACACTTAGTGAAGATGACTCCGAGCACGGCTTGAGACGGTGACAAGGATGATGGGAAGAGTGTGTGTGAAGAGGGGAGGGTTCTGAGGGGACTCGTGCCGAGGTGTCTCTTATTGTAATTAATTTTCAAAATGTAAGCCTATTGTAATTTTCAATCACACCTCATGTATTCACTGGTGCAGTGGAGACATTTATATCTATTTTCCTGTAATTTGTGTGTTTATGACTTTTCTCCAGGTTTCTTGTTAGATTTGCCTTTTTTTTGATATTATGCCAATTGAACATTTTTGTGATGCATTTGTCTGATCCTTACCACTTGCCCTTCTTCTTACCCACTAGGCTGGCTGTAATCAAAACAACCAGAAGGCAGATATCCGCAAGGGTGTGGAGCAGCTGGACCTCTCAGAGACTTGTAGCGGTGATGTCTGATGGGGCAGCTACTGCAGCAGACATCCGGGAACTCCTCCTAGAGGCAAGCTGTCATATGGCCCAGTTATCCCACTCCCGCATGAATGCCCATGAGAAGCAAAAGCATTATGTCTACCCAAAAGCTTGGCTCGGAGTGATGATAGCAATGTTGACAACAGTAAAAAATAGAAATGACCCCCATGTTCCTCAGTGGGAGAAAGGACAAATGAAACAGGACAGTCACACAGTGATTATTTGACAGAAGAGCAGAGTTAAACAGCAATACGAGGCACAATGCAGATTGACCTGGGACAATTCCAAGTGGGAGGACGCACACCAGGAGGACCACAGAGCATGTGGATCTGTCCACACAGAATGACCAGAACAGGGCTGCCTGCATAAAGGGAAGAAGGAGCCTTCCCAGGGCCAGAAGGGGACAGGGCACCAGGGTGGCAGCTGAGGAGATGGAATTTCTTTCTAGGACAGTGCAAATGTTCTAGTGTTGCTGTGATTGGGGTATGAAACCCTGGCTATATTGGATGCTACCAAGTCCCGGCTTCAGTGTCCTGTGGAGGTGAATTTAATTCAGTGAGGCTGTCATAAAGCCCTACGTGGGCAGCAAGCTGGGCCCAGCCTCTTCCTGCAGTGCCCACAGTAAGCACAGCCTCCTGTGCTTACTTAAGTCCTCACGCTGCCCACAGTGGAGGACAAAGTCCCAGGGAACAACTGGTACCCTGGTAGGCTGAGGGCAGCTGGGGGGGTGGCATCAGGAGGCTGTTTTCTGTCATTGCTCATCAGGGACAACCCCACTCCCTCCAGATGTGAGGTCTGCTGACACGACCAACACTTTTCCTGTCCTGGGACTGCCTCCCTGGAGCAGGAGCAGCCACCATGGGGGGATCCTGTCCAGTCTGGGGATACAGCTTTCAGGATATGGTGTCTCTTTTTCCTTTTGGTGGATACAGATGCCAGGTCCAAGAGGGACCCGGAGCAGTTTTGTGGCCTTCATCCATGAATGTGTGCCCAAGAGAAAAATGAGCTTCTTTGGGGATGTGGGGTATGTGTGTGTTTGTGTGTGTGTGTGTGTGTGTTTACCAAATTTGTGGCTGGATTATTCTATTCCATTAGCTCCTGTGTTTTGTACCTTCTGCCGAAGAGTTCTTGAGTTTAAACCTACAAATAGCTTGCAAACATCTGAGCTCCTATTGTGCTGACCTGCATTCGGCTTGGAGGAGGACCATGAGCACCTGCGCCCCTGTGCTGGGGGGCAGCATCCTCTGCCAGGGCTGCCTTTGTTGCAGGGTGGCTGGGAGTCTGCTCCTGTGGGACTGACTTGGGATTGAGTACGGCAGGACAGCAAGGTACAGCTTGGGAGGTTTGGAGATGTAGAGGTGTGGCTGGTGGGCCACACAGGGTCACCTGGCTCTGGGGTACAGTGGCAGAGGAGCCAGGCAGTGTGGCAATGGCCAGCTGATGCCTTCTGCCCTGCTCCTGGCACAGTTCTTGCCAGCGGCTGGCACCCTGCTCCTGTGCCCTCCCCGCCCCTGGAGCTTCCTTATCCTGGAGTCTCTGAGCCTGGTGTTGGTGCCTCACCCTGTCCCTGAGTCCTGGGCCACAAAGGGGGGCCCAATGGAAATTTCTGTACAGTAGCAAAGCCCCTCAGAGCCACTCCACACCCGTTGGCCTCTGGGCTCCCAGCCCACACCTCCTGGGGCAGAGGCAGTGCCAGAGGGTGGCTGACCTCACAAAGAGGCTGTAGATGTGGTCAGCTGTGGCCAGGCTGGGCTGTGGGGCCCAGGAGCCCAGGGTGCAGGCTGCATCGGACACCTGCCTGGCAGGGTGCAAACCACGTGTTTGGGGCCAGAGAGGTGGGGACTGGAGCTGTTGGGTCAAGTCCTCACAGTGGACCAGTACCAGTACTGGTTCCGAGGTGAGTCTGTGTGGTGACCATGTGGCAGGGCTGTGTGTGGCTGGGTGTTGCCTTGAGGTTGGGCCCACCTTAGGGGTCCCTAAGGGCCCGTAGCAGGAGGTCACGCAGAAGAGTGGGTGATCATGGGGACCTGGGCTGCTCTTCCGCCTGGCTGTCAGCTTGGGCTGATGAAGGACAAAGCAACCACAGCGGGGACTGGGCTGGTGAAGAGCACTTAGAGGCGCTCGAGGTGTAGCCGCTCCTGCTTGGGGTGGGATGGTCCAGCCCCGTGGGTGCTGGAGTAGGAACATGGTCCGTACTGTTTCCTGTGCACACAGACCCAGAAAAAATTTTATTGGTAAAATAACTAATAGCAAAGTAGAGCAATCATCACAACCCACTGGGAATTTCCCACTGGATACTTTTGGACCATGCATGGTTGGCCCTGGGTCAATGAGGTGGGCAGAGCTAACCTGCAGGGGCAGAGACCACGGACATGCTGTCCAGGGCAGAGTCCTCAGCTCCCTGGAGAGGATAGGCCAGAGGGCGGCTCTGCAGAGGCCATCCAGCCCCTAGCATCTCCGGTTTCCCTGTGTCCCTGGCTGAGCTGCCGCCTTCTCATCCTGCTCAGCCTCCTGCTTCCCACTCACCTCGAGTGAACCCCTCTGGTGTTCCTCAAGTGACTCGCTCCCTCACTGCCCGTGCTTAGCCCTTGCTAATCGCTTTGCCTTTGCCTATGACCCACACGCAGGGCTTACCTTGGGCACCTGGGTGGGGCACTCTTAGGGCAGTGTCCCAGCTGGGATCCACAGTGAAGGCATGGGAGGTGGCACAGCTGAGGCATCAGCTGTCAGTGACTCACACCGTGGCTTGGGTGGGGGCTGATTGTAGTTAAATGGGACACAGCCCCACAGGCCTGACATCTTCTGAGGACCTCCAGAGTAGACTCAGGGCTGGCTCTGGGAGTGAAGCAGCAGGAGGTGGGTGGGCAGGGCACAGGGATGAGGAAGGCTGAGCAGGACCTGACACGCCTCCCTGGACACAGGGGGACTTGAGTGCAAGATAGGGTCACTTGGCAGGGAAGAAAAGAGGTGCAGAGAGTGCACGGAGTATGAATTCTTCCTGACAGGAAGTGGCCCAGCCCATCTGCCCTGACTACAGATTTCTTGTTTGTCTCCTTCCTGGACCGTGAGAGGTGACGGGAGCATGAACCATTTTTGCCACGAGGACCTTGATGTGGAGCAATCCTCCAGGCTCCTTGGGCACTGGTGGGTGTCTGTGGCTCAGCTGGATTTTGATGCAGGCACAGCAGCCCAGAATCCCAGGAGCCTGGGGCTCGGCTCCCCTGCTGGCCCCTCCCCTTAGGCAGGTTCTCCAACCTTTCCCTTGTACTGGGTAGTCCTAGTCCAGTTTCTGTTTCTGGAACACCACAGAGTAGGCAATGAGTGATTATAAGTAATGAGTGATTTGGTTCTTGGCTGTGAAGCCGGGGAGTTCAGGATTGAGGGACCACTATGCTGTGTCATGGCAGGGCAGAAGCTGGCAGTGTTGTAGTCAAAGCCACCCACAGTGGATCCCTCTGTGTTGAGGGCCCTATGAAGGATGGAGACACCAGCCTGGGCTGATGGCCTCCTGAAGGACCACCACTTACATATTCTTTTTTTTTTTTTTTTTT
>NW_004524649.1:3508931-3529288 GCF_000260255.1 Octodon degus | reverse complement strand
TGGTTTGGCTGGCTGGAGTGTTGTGGGGATCGAACTACAGCAACCTGAGGCTGACAGCTTTGTGGAAGCAGCCACTTAAACAACTGAGCTAAGGCCAGGCTCCCCACTTACATATTCTTACAGCAGCAGTTTGGTGTCCCTGAGAGTTTTACAGATGTGTGTTCACCTGCAAGCAGGCGCGGGGGCCAGGGGTTCAATCCCCAGGCCTGCCATGCTGGCCCCACCCCCAGGGTGTGCTGAGACAGGGAGTGAGACTGGGCGTGGTGGTGTGCTCTTGTAATCCCAGCACTTGGGAAGCTGTAAACAGGAGAATTACTATGAGTCTGATCTAGCAGTGAGACCTTGAACACCCTATAGACCCTTCCCTAAATAAAAATAAATAAATAAAAATAAAAAATAGAGATGTACATTAAGAATGCACATGTCCAGTTCTCTCTGGCATGTGCACCCCTCTTCCAGGTTTCCAGGGCTCTGAGATGCTGTCTTGCAGGTCCCCTGGAGGCCCCCTCTCATAGCATAAGTGACCAAGTCTCTGGCCAGTGGTAGTTGGCTCAGTCCCCACCCTCTCTGTGCTGTAGTCAGGGTGGAGCTGAAAATGCCATATGATCACCTGTCAGTTTGTTCCCCTGGCACCCTGAAGTTACCTAGGGGCCCTCCCGGAGCCGCCCCATTACCTGAAATGCAAGTGTGGCCAAAGGGCCTCACTGTGGTTAACAAACGTGAAACCAAATCCCTGAGCTTCCATGCTGTGTCCGAGCTGGAGAAGAGGCCCACGTGCACGTGTTTTTGGTGCCAGCCACCACGTTGACCTGGGTGCCTTGCTCTGAATCCACAGCACTACTCTAGGAGCTGGCTGAGGCGTGTAGCCTACAGAGGCAGTGGGGCCCCACACGGAAGACCAGCACGCGTGGCCTGTGCCCCTGGCTGCTGAGCCATGGCCAGACTTTGCTGGGCCCTGCTGCTGCTCCTCACAGTGGCTGCAGCCCCGGAGTCCAGCATGGTCCAGGCCTGGGGCCCCGCGAAGGTGGTGCGGCCATTCCAGGACATCTCCTCGTCCTACGTATATGTGCAGCAGGCGGTCTGGTATGCCATGAAGGACTACAACAAGGCCAGCAAGGACAAGTACAGCTTCCGCGTGGTGGAGATTCTGAAGTCTCAGGAGCAGGTGGGCGAGCACACTCCTCCTCACTCCTTCTCTGTCCTGGTGGGGTGGGATCCTTATCCATGGGCAGCTTCTGCCACCAGGAATGGCCACGGAATACCATCAGCCAAATGGTACTGATTTTATTTTAGAGAGTTTGGGAAGAAAATTAATTATATTTCATTCACTGTTATTCTGGGGTGGGGTTAAAAGTATCCATTAAAAAACTTCACACTGGTGGGATCCCATTAAAACATGGAGGTCCAGGGTCCAGGAGGTAGCTTGAGGTGCCCTTGTATGGGGCCAGCTGCGCACCTTGGTGTGAGTGATGATACCGCACGACAAGGATACTTGTCAAGCTGTCAGTGCAGCAGGAACTGGGCACCCGGAAGGGCTTGACAGACAGCCTAGCAGCATAGAGGGAGGGGTCCCATCTGTGGCCATCAGATGGTCAGTGAGACCTGTGGCACCTGCCAGTGTCTGTGTGCTCATGCTGTCCCCCTCCAGTTAGCGATAGGACAAGTGGTAGGAAAGGCCTTGCTGAGACTCACTGGCCTGGTGGCAGATGCTGGTCAGCCCCATCCAGAACTGCTTCCCAGGGGACTGTCTCATAAGCGGGTGTCCTCTATTACCAACATCAAGCATCAGGCACTGCGCACAGCTGTCCAGGAGACTTCCAGGCTGGGACATGGTGACAGAAGTCTTGCTCCCTGCTGTGAGCCTGTTTGCTACCTTTGTAAATGTGATCTGTTACCAAGGGCTGTGAGACAGTGGGTACAGAGCATGAACAACAGAAAACAGCTGGGAAGCTGCTCTCTATTGAGGAGGCATAAGGAAGGCGACAACCAGAGTGTGGTCCTGGGTTCTGTCCCGGATTCAAAGGACCCTTGGAAAGGTTTGCATCCTGACTGTGCGACAGGAGAGAGCCCATGGACTGTTAGTTCAGAGAGAGATCCTTCTGCCCTCATGAGCTAGGGGCCCCAGGCCTGGGGAGGAGCGGAAGTGAGGCCAGCCTGGTTGAGCCTGGAGAGAGAACAGCCGCAGTGGACAGGGTGGTGACCTCACTGCAGGCAATGCCCAGCCCCACGCCCTCAGCTCCACACACAGCATATTCTGCTCTTGGGCCTGGAAAGAGCCCTACCTTATACATTATTATTATTATGGTTTGGTTGTCTCTTTCTACATCGTTTGTGAGCTTCATGTGTTTGGTTGCATACAACAATAGTGTGTCAACCATCCCCCCACCAAATGTTCCATTTTGTTTTCTTTTTTTCCGGAACCCGGGATTGAACTCAGGCCATTGCGCTTGCCAGGCACTTATTCCACTGAGCCACCTCCTGGGCCCCAATAATAGACTTCTTTTTTTTTTTTTTTTTTTTTGGTGGAACCGGGGATTGAACTCAAACCCTTGCCCTTGACAGGGAAGCGCTTATTCCACTGAGCCATCTCCCTGGCTCCCTCCGTTTTGTTTTTGAGACAGGGCCTTGCTCTGTAATTCAGGCTGGCCTTAAACTCATGGCAATCTGGGCTACATGTGAACTCCTGCCTCTGCCTCCCCAGAGCTGGAGTTACAGGTGTGTGCCATCATGTCGGGCCAAAGGGGTGTTCATTTTTATCTTGGAAAGATGTTATCGTATATATTGAAGGTGTATACTGTGATGTTTTGAAATACCTAAGGTGAAGTGATTGCTACTCTAATAGCACTAATTAGCATATCCATCCATTATCCTTTTTGCATGTGTTTTGCTAGAATACCTAAATCTACTCTTTTAGCAAAAATCCAAATGCGATACCGTGTTATTAATCCTAGTCCCCATGTTGCATTTTGGTCCCTTGATGTGTTCACTCTACAAATTTAGCTTTTATCATTTGACTTATGTCTCCCTCAGCCTTGCTCTTTGTACTCGGTGACGTAAGCTGGGTGCAGAAAGGAAAAACCCTGCCTGATCTTCCTGGTGTGTGGAGCACTGGGATGCTCCTCCTGCTCTGCTGCAGAGCACTTTGTACAAACAGACTGAAATTCCTTGGTGACTCTGTTTTGATTCTTGGGTGGCTTTGAGGTTCTGAGGGTTTGGAATGGGGACACCGCATGTACATTTGTGCACCTGTGTAAGTCTAGCAGCAGACGGGGTTAGATCAAACGGCATGTAAATCCCCACTCCACCCTCTACCCTAGATTCCAAGTCTCAGCTGACTAGGTGTCAGGTCCCACAGGATTCTCTCCCAGTGCTTTAAAGGTGAGTGCAAACCACAGGGTCTCAGCGCAGGCCAGGCACAAAGGGACAGCGACCTTCAGAAGCACTTGACAATTCTGCCTGCAGCACCCACCCATTCTCTTCAGTCCCCAGGCAACCCTTTTATAGTTTCTAAAATGTTTATTACCTTGCTGGGTGTGGTGGTAGAGGACTATAATCCCAGCACTGGGGAGGCTGAGGCAGGAGGATCACAAGTTTGAGGGCAACCTGGGGTACATGTGAACTCAGGGCCAGTCTCCGCTATACAGGCAGACCCTGTCTCAAAACAAAACAAAACAAAATATCTATTACATTTCCTCATTTATCTATGTTTTTTTCTGGAAGCAGTCCCTCATTTAAGTTGGCCATTGTCTTTGCTATGTCTTATAAATCTCGCTTTCTCTTTGCTTTTCCCAACCCTAGAGTCTTGTTCCCTCTCGTGCCACTGTGTTCTCGTGGGTGGAGGGCTGTCTGGGCTGCGTGGGTGGAGGCCAGGCTTGTGCAGGCCCCGTCACATGGAATGAGATTGTCAGCAATGGGAGGTTTTGGCAAGATCAGGCCATGCTGCAGTGCTCGTTCCAGAGTATTCTGAACATGCTGATGACACACCAATTTTCCCTCCATATCTGCTGGTCAGCTGTGCTGATGCACCCCACGTTGCTATTTATTTCTCAAGCCCCTTGCTTTCCCAGGGGACATTCTCTGGGACTAAGCATCCTTGCCTTATCCCAGGGACAGCTGCCGTCACATTAAATTAAATAATGGAGGAGAGACAGCAATCAGCATCAAGGTCAGAATCCCCCAGTGACCCACAAATGTCTGGCGAGGAGATGTGGAGGAGAGGACAGGCAGGGAGCTGGCCCTGTCCCCAAAGCTGATGGTGTGTTCACCCATTTATGGTACTTCGTCCTCCAATGCTGGCAGGTCACAGACAGCCTGGAGTACTATATTGAAGCCAAGATTGCCCGAACAATGTGCAAGAAGGCTGCCGGAGAAAACGAACACTGCTTGTTTCAAAAAGATCCCCACATGCAGAAGGTGAGGCTTGAGGCATGGAGGGTGGCCAGCTGGGGCAGGCCTGAGGCCCAAGCTTCATTAGCTTCTCGCTTCCTCTCCACCCATGTCTGGTCGCTGTGGACAGCCAGGTTTAGGATTCAGAGCACCGTTTCTATCATCCATGGTTGGTACCTATCTCCTCAGCCCACAACAAACACTGACATGTATGCACACAAACACACATGCACACCCAGCACACAACCATGTACACACACACATAGGCCTAAAGCAAAACCAGTCCATTATTTCTCACTGTCTTCCACTCAGGGATGTGTTCTCCTGGACAAGTTTTCTACTCCTGGGGTCCTTACGGAGGCCGAGCTACTCTGATGTGTGGATGGTCAGCCCTCTATCTGGGTCTTGGTCCTTGGCTGGTCCTGTGGAGACCTGTCCACCCGCCTCTCTCAACCTGTTTAAGACCAATCTCGGTGATGTTTCTCTTATAGCTGAGACAAAATACCCAATACTCAAAATGAAGGAAGGAAAGGCTTATTTAGCTGACAGTTTGTGGAGGTTTCAGTCTGTAATCAGCTGGCGCCAAGGCAGGGTGGCTTGGCACAGGGGCAACAGTACAAGTTGGCAGAAGGCAGCAAAAGCAGTAAGAGCACAAGGGGAGAAGAAACCTCTTTTCCTCTCTTATATTGTAAGCAGGCTGCCACCCCCCTAGGGGTCCCCCTATCTCCCTGCCCTCCTCTTGCACTGGATGAGAATGTTTCCAAAGTGAAGACCCCGGACCCCTGCTGAGTCACTTCATCATACTTCTAAACTTCTCAAGTTGATGCAACGTATCAAGCATGACAGGGCCTCTCTGAGAAAGAACCCCTGGGTTGACCCATTGTCCTGGTTTGTCTAGGCCTGAGGTCTTTGTGGGATGTGGACCGTGAGAACTATATTGATTTGCTGTTCTACCTTCTACATGACAGAGTAGTGGGGGCAGGTGTGTGCCTCAGGGCAGGGGTTGGCAGTGGCCTGGTCCTCAGGGGTGAGCAGGGCGTGAGGCTGGCACCTCTCCTGAGTCCTGGGTCATGGTGGGCTACAGCTAGGTCAGGCCGCGTCTTCCTCCACTGAACAAGTCCTGGAGCTTGGCAGTGGGACCTTCTGCTTTTGCTTTCCCTCCTTTCGTATGAGCTAATTCTTCCTTTCTTCTCTTTTAGGAGGTTTTTTGCACTTTTATTGTTAGATCCAAGCCATGGAAATTTGAGCTAACCATGCTGAAGAAGCACTGCAGAGACGCCTAGCGAGCTCCTGGTGCTCCTCTATGCATTTCCCTGGGCGAGCAGTAAAGGTCTTTGTGATACCCAACCCGTGCTCCAACTCTGCTGCTTCTCTGATTTCTGGGGTCTGGTGCTGAGGGCAGGCAGCCCTGGCAAGGGGAGCCGTCTCCTGGCAGTGTGGCCTGTGCTCCTGCTGTCCTACGGGCATAGTAGATGCCTAAGGGTCCTTTTGACTTCATGTGTCGCAGCCTAGACTTCCACAGATGTGCCCTACCAGGAGTCCCAGACACATAGAGCCCATAGCTCTATGGCCCTGAAACAGCAGGGTTTTCCAGTGCTGGGCATGGGAGCTTGGGCGTTGTGCATGGGGAGCCTTCCCTGACCACTGAGCTGCACTCCCCTTCAGAGACAGTGGTTCCACACCCAGGACCTGGTCAGAGATACAGATGAGCCTTTCAGAAGTTTGGGCTTGTGTAGTGAGGTAGAAAAAGTGCAAGAGTAATGGTGCTTAGAGAGCAGCCTGTGTGTGTGTGTGTGTGTGTGTGTGTGTGTGTGTGTGTGTGTGTATAGGCAGGCTGCATATGCCTAAGCATGTATATGGGCAGGCTGCATGTGTGTGAGCATGTGGACAGGCTGGTTGCTTGTGTGTGAGCATGAGTATAGGCAGGTTGCATGTGTGTGTGTGTGTGTGTGTGTGTGTGTGTGTGTACAGGTGGGTTGCATGTATGTGAGCATGTGGACAGGCTAATTGCATGTGTTTAGTGTGCGGACAGGCAAGTTGCGTGTGTGTGAGTGTGTGGACAGGCCTATCTGTCTAAGATCGGAGCTGCTTGACCCTCCCATGTTTTCTGTCCCGGCTGGAGGAGTATGGCTGGCCACATGGGTCACTCCTGCTGGTACCAGGAAATTGCCAAGACTTACCTCCAAATCTGAACCCTGGTCAGGGAGACCATGGTGTTCCCCACCCTCTAAACTGTGGAATTCAGCCCTGTGGGGGTACGAAACCCACATGTGTGGCGCAAGCCCTGATCCTAGTGGGACACGCAAGAGGCTGGTGGTAGCTGCCCTTGAGCCATGACTCAATCTATGCTGGTGGCTCTCCTGTCAGGGCTGTGGCTGCCCACTGTGTGTGGTGTGCATGGGACACAGCCCTCTTCCTGACATGGAATATACAGATGTGTTCAGCAAGAAGGTTGAAGTAGCAAGCAGGGCAGGCACAACAGCCTTCTTTAAACCTGTACAGGAAATCGGTGGGAACATGGGTGTGGGAGAAAGGGCCAATGTCAGGGTTCCTGGCCACCAGTGCATCGTTCTCCAGGGCTCATTAAGTCCCCACCCTACTGTGTGTTGAGGGTTCACTGCCCTCTCTCCACTTGCTCTGAGGTCACTGTCACTGCCACTGCGCCACTGCCCCACAGGACATCTGCAGGATCCTAGGTGACAGGTGCTTTGCTTCTGTCCCTGGCAGTAGCTGAGAAGCTGAGGTGGGGGAGACCCTTCTGCAGTGTCTAGGAGGGACCTTTCCCAGAAGCATGTGCAGATAATCTCTATGAGCAAGCTTTAATGAGTTCTCTGTGATGACCTTGAGCAAGAAAGAACTTTATAGAACTGGAACAAGGGCCCAGACTCCCAGAAAGTGAGGGGAAAACACTCTTGGGGCAGCTGGGCCCTCAGGAGCCACATGGGAAGCGCTGACGTCTTGGAGGTCAGCAGTGTGGCCAGGCCTGGGGCTCAGGGGGAGTACGCAGAGCAGTTCTTGTTTAAGAGTTGGAACTCTGTAGTCCAAGGCAGTGTGCTCACGTTGAAGGTGCAGGTGATGACCTGTGAGGTGGTAGACGGCACAGAGTGAGAGAAGGCCCAAGATGCACTCCCATCTTCCAGTACTAACCCTAACATCCTGCTGTCCCAGGGCACTGCCTCCTGCATCCTCAAGAGGAGCCCCAGTCTGTTCTGGGGAGATCCATGTCCCCAGAGTAGGACTCTATCCTGCCAGGAGCTGCCCTGATTCATGCAGCCTGCCAGCTTTGGGGCCATGGTGCTCACATCCAGCTGTACCTCGCCCTGTCCACAGCACCTGGGGTAGCTCGGCAGGCAAGGGCTGGGCCTCAGGGAGATTGAAGGGCCCAGTTCAGCCTGTACCACAGGGTCTAGGGCAGGCACAGAGGGACCTGAGATGGGCACAAGGTAGCAGAGGCCAGGTTAGAACTTGTTGGGCTCTTCTCCTGAGGGCAGGGCACGCAGGCTGGAGGATCACACAGGGACATTCTCTGCTCCTCCCCTGACACCAGGGGGCTGCAGTGTGGCATGGGAAGAGCCAGAGAGGAGGTGCGCAGGCCCTGTACCCACCCTGCTGTCTGCCTGGCAGGTCCCCAGTTGCAGGCTTGTGTCCTACCTCCCAGCACTCACAGCTGGGAGAGCAGAGAGCCAGCACTCTGTCTTACATTGCTGGGCTCAGAGCTGTCCTGGAAGAGGCAGTTGTCGAGGTCCTCCTGGAGCTTCTTACACATGGTTCTGCGCAGCTGCAGCATCATGGAGAATACCATGTTGTCAGTCTGGTGGGGACAGGAAGAGGAAAAGCAGATTTACGTGACACTGCAGTGTGGACTGACTGTGCAGTTATGACTGCTCCTGTGGGAGCTCTTTGGAGGCCTTGACCAGCTCTGGGAGATGACAGCTGAAGACCCTCTCCAGTAGGGGTAGGGACAGAGGTCAGTAGCCTGGTGCATTGAAAGACACAGCAGAGCCACAAGCCATGAGCACGGCCCCAGTTCAGGTCAGCCCGGCTCATCTTGGTGAGAGCTGAGCCTCTTCCTGTGCAGGTATCTAAGCCCATAACTGGATGCAGACGCCTGGCGTGCATTCATGTGTGCATGGGATGTGCCAGCCTTGCAAGCTGGAGTGGCACCTGCGACAGGTTGGTGCAGTCATTTGAGCTGCAGCAAGAGAAAGGCCCACCCTGCTGCCATGCCCACGACACCCATAGACACTCCAGGACAATTCAGGGTTAAGAAGACAGACAAAGGGAGTGTAGGGTGCCCTGATCATGCCCTGACAGCAGGGGAACAGGGCAGAGGGTCTGTGCCCTCAGTGACAGTCAGGGCCAGTCATCCTCCTCCTCAGTGTCCCCACACCTCCTGTGCTTGCTATTTTTCTAAGCATCCCTGTCATGTCCTTTCTTTGGAGCCCTTCTCAGTGCGTCTCTGTTGATACACGTTATTGGCATCGGCTGCCTGGGCCTGAGCCTGGATGACTGGTAGTGAATGAGGCCCTGGGGTAGGAGAGCCGGGAGGGACCCTTGCCTGGATCTGTGCAGGAAGTGGACAAGGCTGTGGTCTCTCACCTGTTCCCTCTGGATGTTCAGGACGTGCTCCACCCGGAAAGCGTACTCATCCTCATGTTCCTGGTTGAACATGTGTTGGGCGAACTCCATGGTGGGGGGGGCATAGATTGTCACCTCGCCGTGGTACTCCTGCTCCGGCTGGATGTGCCAGGCCACAGTGCCCAGGAGCTGGATGCCCCAGAGGAGCAGCACCAAAGCACAGGCCCGTGGTGGCCTCTTCCTGGGGAGATGTGCCATGGTGTCCTTGCCCTTCCCAGCCGCTACTCTGCACCTGCAGCTCAGGTCCAGTCCGTAGTCTCTTATGCTCAGGCACAGGCTCCTCCCTGGCCTCTCTGCGTCATACTGTGTCCCTCCTACATGAGCTAGCCCTGGGGAGTTGGCCCCTGGGGGTACACATGGCTCCCAGCTGGTCCCTGGGGAAGAAGCTGACTGATGCCAGGGGAGGGACTGGGCTCTGCCTCAGACTGGGCACACTGGGCACACTTCTCTCTGCAGCCCTCCCTGCCTGGGTGATGCTGTCCCCACCCCCCCACAGGAGATGAAAGAGCAGCTCTGGCTGAGAGAGCAAGTGCACGTAGGAGGGACACAGCATGACATAGAGAGGCCAGGGATGAGCCTGTGCCCGAGCAGAAGAGATTACCTCCTACGTGAACTTGCTTTCTTAGCCAGAGTTGTTCATTCATCTCCTGTGTGTTGGGGGAGGGGAGGGGATGGCACCATTCAGGCAGGAAGGGATGCAGAGACAAGGCCAGTGTGCCCAGTCCAAGGTAGAGCCCAGTCCCTCCCCTGGTTTCAGCCGCGTCCTTCCCCAGGGACCAGCTGGGAGCCATGCGTACCCCCAGAGGCCAACTCCCCAAGGCCTGCCCTTGCCTACTGACCAGCTCCTGGCCAGCTGGGATGCAGGGCTCTGGGATGAAGGACAGCTGGGGGAGGCACTATGGCTCCAGTGATAGATGAAAGATGATTGCAGTTCCTTTAAGCCACTAACATCCAATTTTGGGCGGGTGGGTTGCACAAAAATAAGAGAAAGCTGGAGGGAGAGATCCAAACCTTATTGCATGTGACACATTATTCATATGCATACACACAAATATAAAGTGCTTTGTAATTTGTTTCGCATTACAAAGAATTTTTTATGCTGTTTCATTTCAGAATTGTTTTATTTTATTAGTATATGTGCATAGAATATTTCTTTTGCATTCCTTGTTGCATGAGCCCTGGTGTCACCTGCAGGATGGTCACAGCTCTGACTTGACTGTGCCTCCCTGCTGTCCCAGCCAGTGATGCCAGCTTAGGGTCCCCAGGGTTTTTTTGTGAGTGCGTGTCCCATCCTGGGCACACCGTACTGTGCATATTCTCTGGTACATGCAGGAGCTTTTTGAGCCCTACCCTCCTATACCTCTGTCCCCTGGATTCCTCTGTGGATTTGAGGCACCTGTGTCTGCCTCACCTGACACCTCCGATGGACCAGGGGCACTACCACAGGCCTGTGGGTGCTGCTGAGCAATGCCAGCTGTCCAGCAGGCCTTGGTCCTGAACTAGGAGGAAGGCAATGCCTTTGCAGGATTTGGGGGCCTCACAGGGCCTGGACAGCCATCTTTCTTTAAGAGAAGATGCTCCAATGGCCCCAGGAGCCCCACGGAGCTGCAGGATTCTGTGTGTGCTGCCGCAGAGCGGGTGAGTGTGGGTGTGGGGTCTGAGGTGCTGCTGAGTGTCCTGAAGGCTTCCACTGTTTCCCTTTGTTGTTCTTTCCTGCACCCTCTAACTTCACCCCTCCTGGTGTCCAGTGTTTCTGCAGCAGGCCAGACCTGGGAGTTCCTGTGCCCCATTCCACCTATGTCCCCCACCCGAGTCTCACTTCATTCTCCATGAGAATTATTGATGCTTTTCAAAGGAATTATTTGTTCCAACTGCTTTTGACAGAGACCTGGATTTCTAATATGACAGCACTGAGAGAATGTAAGAGCGAGCGGAGTCCCTAAGTGACACAGGGCAGCCTCAGCATCTTGTGGTCTAACACCCAAGGATGCACCTGCGACCGTTGCCTATTTGTGCCATCACCTCTGCTGCTGTCCTTCAATTCTTGCATCAGTTCTCAATTCCCCTGAAAGGTCACTTCCCAGCAGCTCAGGGGAGGCATCAGGCTGGGGTCCAGGAGGTGATATAGTGGTTGGGAGGATGCCTTTGAGCCTTTTTCTCCTCTTATCACACAGAATGGACTGTTGCTACACTTCAGAGGGACAGAGCAGCGCCGTGGCTCTCTTCCTGGACAATGGGGCTGCTCAGTGCTGGCAGAGGTGAGGGAGACTGTGGCTGGGATGCCCTGTCTTATCTCAGCTGCTGGGCAGAGCAGGATGTGGAAAGGAGCCCAGGGAATGCGGGTGGACGATAAGCAACGCGGCGCTCCCATGGGCCAGGCGCTGCCAAGACCTTGACAGAATCTCCAAGACTGGGGTTTGGCACCTGTGTCAAGAGGAGCTTGTGATGCCAGGCCCAGTGGGTGCAGCATTTGGAGGTCCCCGAGGTTGGTGGGTTGTAGACAGGAATTGTAGCCTCTGAGAGGGACAGAGACCACGTGGAAGGTAGCTGACAGGCAATTTGTTTCAGTGACAGACCATTGGAGGGCCAGAGTCGGGGCTTAGGTTGACAAGGAGGTAGAGATGTGAACACCTGTCTCTCTCTTTTCATGGAGTAGACTCAGCTTGACATTCAGTACCTTAAAGCTACTGGGCGCATGACACTGAGCTGAGAGGGGCTCGAGTCACTGGGCCCAGTGGGTGGGCTGTCCCACTCTCCCCATCTCTCCAGGCTTTCTCAGACAAGGCATGGGGGACAGCACCCTCTCTGGTCCTGGCTCTTGGTCATCCCATCTTGCTGTCTTGCGCTGGGGTTGGGTTTCGCTTCCTCTGCATCCCCCTGTGTTCCCTGCCTTCCTCCTGGATTGAGGATGTGTTTTCCTATGTCCAGCTCAGTTGCCCTGCATGTCTCATCCTCAGAAGGAGGGAGTTGCACACAGATTCTCCAGTGTGTGTCCCGGGTTGTCACTTCCTTCCTTTGAGATCTCCCTATGGCTCAGGCAGGACAGATGGGGCTGAGAAAGGAGTGAGCCCTGCTCACTGCCGGCCAGCAAGGCCAATGGTCTTGAGTCCAGCTAGCTAGGCAGCCTTCTCTGCTGCCCCCCAGCTCTGTGGGCATGGAGGCCTTCCCCCCTCCACGACCTACCTGGGGCTCCTTTTCCCTGGGGTCCTGGCAGAAGAAGGTGAGAAAACACAGACATGGCCTGCAGCCACTGCCCTGGACCTTCAAGGTCACGGCTGCCCACTCGATGCCCTGGGCAGAACCTAGCCATGTGGTCTCAGCCAAACTCCATGGGCAGAGACGAGGGTGGAGTTGGACCCTCTGCTGCGCTGTCCTTGCTGGAGGTGCCACCCTGGAGGCCAGAGTAGGGTTGAGACGCCGCTCCTCTCTTCACCACCAGGCAAGTGTTCTTGCTCCTGCTTTGGCCAGTGAGCACTCAGAAACTGTCCTCCTGTCCTCCCACTGACCCTGTTAGTCCTCTGAGCCCTTGTTAGCCTGGCTCTGTCTGGCATTGGCCCCCATTTAGCTGTCCCTGGACCTCAGGGCTGAGCTTCTAGGCTGACCATGGCGCAAGGACATGGCCACTACTGTGCTGGACAGGGTTGAGACCAGTATACGGCTGATAGAGGTAGCTGGGAGAGGGGTGCTTACGTGTCCCAAGCCCCCTTCTCACTTTGCTCTTGTGTTTTGTCACTTTAATCCCATCCCACAAAGACAGTAGCTTAGCTCAGGGTGATTGTTGCAGCCCTCAAGTCACCCACTGCCCTGTAGATCACTCTGACAAACTCATTCCGTCCAACAGGGCTGCCCAGGTCTCCCCTTGGCGCAGCCCTCTCAGTTGGCACGACCTCCCTTCTGTGTCTGCTGGACGCTCACAGAACAGCTTCGGACCATGTGTTTTCCCGCTGTGATTCTGTCTGTGCTGGCCCTGGGAGGGACCCAGAACCTGGGCTGCTCTGAGTGAGGTGCTGGGACCGGTGAGGTCCCCTCCCCTGCCTGCCCCACCTTGCCTCTGATGCCCCAGGGGCCAGAGGCATCTATTGGAGCAGCAGAGAGAGAGAGGTTGAGGACACATTCATGGAAAACTAGTACAAGTCTGAGAGGCCTCTGCCTGGAGCCCAGGCCACGGTCCACGCATTTGTGCTTCTGGGGAGGCCCTGAGCACTAGTTGCCCTGAACGTAGGGCATACAGCACTGCCATCCAGTCCCTCCCAGTGGTGGTGGGAGACCCTCGACTTTGACCATTCTGCCCTCCATGGTGTGATACTCTGCTCTACTGACTGAGCCCATGAAGGGAGGTATAGGGGCCAGCAGGGACGTGTCCACCTGGTGGTTTCCAGGTGTTGAGTGCAAGGTGAGTAAAAGGGGCTCTTCACGAGCACACATAGCCCAGGCCCAGTCAGCCCATGCTCGCTGGTGGCAGAAGGTCCCATCAGGGCACAGACACTCCTCTCCACAGGGTCCATGGCACCATGGGGTGGTTGTGAAAGAGGGCACCCACCACCAAGGCCAGAACATCTCAGTCCAGCTGGGGATCAGCATGTGCTGCCCGACCTGGGAGATTCAGGCCAGGGTTGTGCAGCTACTGGGTGAGCTGTGCATCCCCCATATTCACTTCATGGATCAGGCTCCTTCTGCCAAGGCAGGGAGACCCAAGGCTGGATTATGCTGCACTCCTCATGCCAGGCCAACTCCTAAAAGTGAGGTCATCTGGGAGGACAAGAAAGAGCTTGTCCTCCTTCCTGGGCACCCTGGTGGCCTAGGAAGCCTTTGCCTGCTGTGTGCCATGGCTATGGGCCTGGAGACTGTGGCTCAGATGCAGCAGACTTCTCCCAGCAGGCCTAGGAGAAGAAGCACTTAACTTTCTGAGAGTACCAGGTACCCACAGGGTGACCCCATCCTCACCTGGCCTCTGCCCCATGACCATGGCCTGTAGAGGGTGTGCAAATGCTGATGTTTATTGATGAATGGATCAGACTGGAGTTCTAAAACATCAGCATACAGAACCCAGGAGGCTAGAGCAGCCTGGAACTGCTGGGACATCACAGTCTAGCTCCTGGGAACAGCTGGTGCCCCGGAAGTGCTGGGTCACTGGCTGGGGTGCACTATGGAGCACGTCTTCCTCAGGATGCTGAGCTGGGCTTCCTGGTGCTGGGAGCGGATGGTGAAGGAGCAGTTGAAGGTCTGGAGTGATCAGAGAGGCACTATGAATGGGGGCACTGTGTCTGAGCACTGCGTCTGCCTCCACCTCCCCTCCTGGGCCAGTGGTGGTGGAGGAGGCTCAGGCTTCAGGGAGGCCACCTGGCCTGAATGGGGTGAATCCCAAGCTGCTCCCTAACCCGGGACTCCTTCAGACCCCAGAGAGGCAGGTCAGCTCCTCCACCCAGCCAGGGCCTGCCTGGCACCCAGGATGCTCCTGTTGTTATTCCCAGACAGCAGGGGGTGCTGTATCTCCAGGGAGCCAGCTGAGCATAGCCTTGGGTCAGTGTTAAACCATTGATTGACTCTTTGATAAGGTGGCTTGCCAGTTTAGTTGGGGTGTTGTCCATTTCAGGCTGTCCCCTGCTCTGTTTGCAGTAACTAGTGCAACTCAGCAAGACAGGGCTGGGCCTCAGAGAAGTTGAGGGGCCAAGCTTAGCCTGCCCTTTTGCTCTTGGGTGCAGGTGTCAGGCCTGACACCCCCCCCCCCCCGGCTCCTCTCAGGCCTGAGGCCCACACAGGGGCTCCTCCCCAGACCCCAAGGAGGCTGTGTGTCCAGGACATTGGCTGAAGTGTGGAGTGGGCGAAGCTGGCTGGGTGCCCCCGGGACTTGGACAGGGCAGCCTGGGGAGCTGTGAACTTGTGCCTGCAGGGCCAGGAGAGCTATGTGGGTCACTCCTTACACTTCTGGGCTCCAGGCTGGGGTAGAAAGGACAGGAGTCAGTGTTTCTCTCAGATTTCCTACACACGGTTCTGCGGAGCAGCAGCTGCGTGGACAGTACTCTCCCAGGACTCTCAACCTGGACAGAAAGGAGAAAGACTTACACGGCACTGCTGTGTGGACTGATGGTGCGATCTGGCTCGTGTAGGGGCAGACCTGACTCTGCTCCTCTGGAAGGTGACAGCCGGGTCCTTCTCCAGAGGGCTGAGGGCTGAGGCAGGTGGCCTGGTAAGCCTGGGAGTCACAGTGGAGCTGCAGGCTGTGAGCACATTCCCAGCTCAGCTGGCCTAGTCCACTTCTGTGGGACTCAGCCTCTTGCTTGCGGTGACAAAAGGGTTCTATACACTGTGCCCAGCAGGGACTGGAGAATCGTAGAGGAATGTATTGAATACTAAAAACAGCACAAGATAAAAGCTAATACAGAAAAAAAAAAAAAAAAAAAAGCTAATACAGAACTGCCTTCTCCTACCCCAAGCTAATGTCTATTTCTTCCCAAAGGTCAGAGCATGCAGAGGCCCATGTCTAAGTCACAGGAGCCTTCTGTACGGCCTACGCCAGTGTCCTGGACAGTTGCAACTTAGGTGTAGTTTCATACTCTGTCCCTGTCTCTTTTCTAACTTTTTATTTTCCATCCTTCAAATGTGTCTCAATGTATCTCTATGTTCATTTTCTCTTTTCCATATTCTGTGGCTTACTCACTTCACCGTTTCCTATTGTGAAGCCATTCTTCAGTTATCAACATCATAAAATCACAAAGATAGCAAAATTCATCTTGTACACGAGTGGGTATTGATCTAATTTAAAAGAATTTCTGTGTTCATTTTTTTTTTTTTCCTCACAACCAAATGCTAAGCCAGGCATAGATTGTGCAGAACCTGGACTGTGGATGCCCTGGCCCTCGCTCAGCCCCAGGTGCAGGCAGTGGGCGGAAGAGGACTTCACCCACCGTCTTCAGTTGAAAATTGAGGATGCGCTCCAGCCGGTAGACATTCTCCTCCTTGCTCTGCTGGTTGAACATGGCCAGGGCCAAGCGCACTGCAGCAGAGAGCTCCGGGTTGCTGCCTTGCTGCTGATCGCTTCTGAGATCCTCCTCGGAACACCAAGTGTAGCTCACCTGGGGCTGGAGAGACAAGAGGAGCAGCAGTGTGGCCCAGGGCAGTGCCCTCCACCCTGGGGGACACAACATGGTGCAGGCACTGGGCTTCTGCTTTGCCTTTTCCAGCCGGCTCCCATAGATCCAGCCTTTAAATTAATCGGTGGGTCACAAACGCCTCCCCTGACACCTCTGTATTACACTGTGTCCTTTCCCACGCCACCTTGCTCTATCTAGCCAAAGCTGCTAATTCACTTCCTGTGTAGGAGCTGGCACATTGTGGCAGACCAGCAGGGTCAGAGGGCCAACTTGAGTCCCAGCCACCCTTTCTATGGGTGCCTCTGTGGGCCAGGAAGCCCAGATTAACACACCTGAATCAGATGTTGATGCAGGGACCCAAGCTCGGATGTTGCTGGTAGGGGGCCCCTGATGGGAAGCAGAGGGGACAGAGGTAGGAGGAAGTGGGTGCTACGGGTGGAGAGAAGGGGCCCTCACCCAAGCCACAGGAGCAGGCAGGTGGCCCAGGCTGTCCAGCTCACTGGATACCCCAACAGATGGGGCCACTGGCCTCTGAAAGGTGAGGACACCCTGGCTGCACACCACTGAGGAATGTGGGAGCAGCAGTTCCTGTCTGAGACTACACAGGGCGAGCACTGCCCATTAGAGCAGTAGGTAGAGAGGCTGTGAGAAGGCACCCTAGGACAGTGCAGAGTCCACTCTGTGGGCCCTGCTGCCCCCTTGTGGCCGGCACCCTCATGGGGTCCCGGGGTTGTGCAGGGAGCTTCAGCCTCTGGCTCAGCACACTCTATCTGCACTGGGATGCCCCAGGAAACCAGCTTCCCACTGTAGTCCCAGCAAGCTCCTGGGCCACACAGCTCCATCTTGAGGGCTCTTGGGGTGCACAGCTGGCTCTCCCTGGAGCTGTTGCCCCTGCCCCAGAGTTGCTCATGACTGGACATGGAACTGAGTTCCTGCCCTCTGGGAGAGCCTGGTACCCTGCTTTCCTCCACAATGCTGCTCTGGGGCCCTGCACCAGCTCCCTCCCTGGTGGGGCTGGGATAGGCCCACACTCCTGAGCTGCTCAGGTGGCTCGGGGAGCAGCCAGCTGTGGGGAAGGGGCCGCCCAGAGCTGGCTTCATTCCCTGGAGTCCTTAGGATCCCTAAATCTGCAGCTGAAGCTTGAGGAGTGGAGTTCTCAGCTGCAGAAGTGTGGTGCCAGTTGGGGGAGGTGGGGGCGGTGTTGGCCACTGTAGATGCCAATGTGGTCTTCTCGGGGGAGCAGGCTGGGGAGTCCTGTGTGACTAGACCCCTGTTGCACCTTGATGAACTGCGGGTGTCCATGGGTGCCCAGGGCAGGTCCAGATACAGTGTTACCGTGCCTAGATGGGGCCACTAGTGTATGGGCACTGCTGACTGCTGGTGTGACCAGATTCTTGCCTGGTAGGGTGGCGTGGACTCCTTTCCAGGGAGGCAGAGACTGCATCTCAGGTCCTGAACTTTGCAGAATGAGGGAATGTGAGCTGGGGTGGAGGCCTGAGGGCACAGTACAAGCACAGTGAAGACATAGTCCCAGTTCCTCCCTGGCAGTTCTCCATCTGGACGACCCGTCCCCTTTATCTCCACTGACTCCCATGCAGCCACCAGTGTCCAGGTCTCGTTATCTCCTGAAATAGACCTGAGTCTTGCAACTGAGGGCCTGCATCCCCGGAAGCATGAACCATCAGACAAGGTCAACAATGACCAGGCCAAGCCACAGCCCCAGATGCCAGCCATAAGAGAAGCAGGGTGCTGGGAAGCTGTCAGCCCAGAGCTCTGTGCAGGACCAGCCTCTCTGGGCTCCCCCAGCCACCATCCTCCAGTGCCCCTCCACCGTGCCCAATCCTGGGCATCAGGCCTTTGGGTTCCAGAGCCACTTTGTGGCTTCCTGGGTTTTCAGATGGAGAGAAGAGGAGGCTGCTTTCTGATGCAGACATCTGCCCCCATGCAGCCATTAACTTGGCTGCTTCTTT
This sequence comes from Octodon degus, assembly GCF_000260255.1. Classification (NCBI taxonomy): domain Eukaryota; kingdom Metazoa; phylum Chordata; class Mammalia; order Rodentia; family Octodontidae; genus Octodon; species Octodon degus. The sequence continues at coordinate 3,511,203 of NW_004524649.1, read as the reverse complement.
GGAGAGTTGCTCCTGAGAAGTCTCTGCTGCTCCGCCAATTGTGGCACCTCTATTTCCTTTCCTATTTGCAAAACTTTAAAAATATTGTAAATAAACAAAAAGTACAAAAATGTTTTGCACTGACACCTATTCTAAGTGAAATGTAGAAAATGCGAACAGCGGGCTGGGGAGATGGCTCAGTAGAGTAAGTGCTTCCCTGGCAAGTGCAAGGGTCTGAGTTCAATCCCCGGTTCCACACACACACACACAAAAAAAAAGACAACAGAAAATGCAAACAGCTGGTACCTTGGCAAATGAGGATTTTTCTTCTCTTGGGACGTGGGTGAGAGCTGGCCCTGGACAGGCCCTGCTCCATGCTGTCCTGGCTCTGGTGCACAGAGACCCTGGAGCCTCCCTGGGACTGCCAGCTGAAGGATAGCCAAGCAGCACCCTCCCCCAAACACCCCAGGCCTGAAACTCCCTCAGTAAGAGCCTGATGCCACAGCAGGAAGACTCTGCCTCTGTCCTCATTGGTGGTCACAGTCCAAGTGCAGCTATGCTGAGGAATTAGGTAAAGTGATCTGAGGTCATGTGTCAAGGCCTGTGTGGAGCATGTGACACCCATGTCCAGACTCAGTCCCACCTCAGAACACTGCTGTGTGCACACACAAATACCCAACTGCCCCCAGAAATCCCCAGTCCAACACTTCTGGTCCCAAACATTTTGGATAAGATGTACCCACCTTGTATGTCATTGTGTTTTATGCTTTGAAGGTTTTGCCCACAGCGTGATTCTAATTTTTAAATTAATTTTATTGAGAAACAGCAATGAGATAGTTTCAAAGCCAATTAATAGGACAGTTTCAATAATGAATACATTGCATATTGTTATCTTCTTGGTGGTTATTCATAGTACAAGATGCGGACATGATATCCTTTCCAAATTCTATTAGCACAAATCTTTCTTCTCATTGTATTAAGAGGAAGTAGCTATATATCTATCCTATTTTGTATATACAGATACAAAATGGTCCTTCCTTTGTATCCCCTTTTTTTGTTTACTTTTGTTGGAGATGAGTATTCCATTGCCATTTATTTTTTTTTTATTTTTTTATTTTTTTAAAGTTTTAACATTTATTTTTTTGTTTTTTGGTACTGGGAACCACTCAGGACCTCGCATTTGGCAGGCAGGCACTGTGCTGTTTCCAGCCCTTAACATTTAATAGAAATTATGTACAATAAATTTTCACCGTATTTTACATACAATAGCCTACCGCCAAAATGTACATAGCTTAGAAGACAGTTATTTAAGGAGGCCCCAGTCCCATGGGATATTTAGAGCTCATCTGGGAAAAGGTTCAGACCAGGTTAAGTGGATGTAATGAAGAAAGGCTAAGATGCAGGCCTCTGAGTAAAGAATCACATGATGGGACCAATATTTCAAAGGCATCATTCTTAAACACAGGCCCCCACCTAGCCATCTATGTGGATTCCTGCCCACAACTTAGGAAGTATCATTCCAAAGAGGTCTTTCCCATCAGGCAAAGTCCCAAATATTCACTGAATCCCAGAGATAGGGATATCTCTCCTCCTGGCCCAGAGTGGGAGGAACCCCACAACTTGCACACAATTGACCCATTTTCCCCAATTTTAGCTTTTATTTAACTACAACTCCAACCCAGAAGGAAAACAAGGCAAAGTTGCCCCATTTGTAAAAAAGATGATCAAACATACTTCTTTGAGGAATGGAATTTCAAATCGACCAAGCCAAATAGATCCTAGAATAAACCATCAACTGACAGAAGTAGACTCTGACTTCCCATTCGCAGGATCAAGTCCACTTTGAGGCAGTGGTGCACAGACTTTCTCAGAATTTCGAGATCCCTGGGGTCTGCACCCATCTCCAGCCATCTGCATCTGGCCCAATATATCCACTGAGCCTTCAGCACTTTTTTTGACTGAATGATCTTCAAGGGTTAGAGAAGGATCAAAAAGCAAGGGTGAAGGAGGGCATTGCATTCCATCACCTACAACATCCAAGTCATCACTGAACTCCAGTGGTAAACTCTCAGTGGGCTGGAGCTCAGCAGCACTCCAGTACAGATCCATGGGGCCGGCTTCCAGGCCGTCTGGCACAGACAGTACCTGCTCGGGCTTATACATCTGAGGAGGCAGCTGGAAATGCAGTGGGCAGCACGGATCCTCAGAAAGGCTTACAGGGACGGCCTTGTTGCAGGGAACCTCTTCAGATCCCTGGCAGCATTTGAAGAGAACTTGATTCGTATCCTGACAA
>NW_004524649.1:3462988-3508551 GCF_000260255.1 Octodon degus | reverse complement strand
ACTGCAAACGAATTAACTTCTCACGCATGATCAGGGCCACTTCTTCTGCTGTGTAGACACCAGCATGTTTCAAGGGATCTTCTTGGTCACTGTCTATGCTATCAGCTTCACTGTCAGGGTCACCTCTCCATGTCTGATCCACAGTAATGGGTTCCTGGTCCCCATCACTCCAGCTGTCTTCCTCCAGTATTCGGCTGGCTTCACTACGGATACCTTCTGGAGTCTGAGACCCCAGCTCGGTCTTTGCATAGGAACTCAGCTGGCACAAGAGTGCTTCCCCCATAGGCCCTGGGGTGGTCTTCTTCATCTGAGCATGCAGTGCAAGAGCATTCCTTCGGGCATGTTCAGCACAGAACGACACACCATCTTTCTTCTCTGGCTTCGGGGCAGCACTGGGACATCTCTTTCCGTTCTTCGTGGATACGTAACTGCACTGCTTGAAGGGCGCATTCTTGTCTTCGAGGATATGCTTAATGCAGAACTCCTGTCCTTCCAGGCGGGGCTGCGAGCACGCGCGATGCGTGAAGGAGCAAGTCTGCGGCTCCTGGGCCCTGGGCAGCGGCGCGATCCTCCCGCGGTTGGTCGGCAGGACGTGAATCCGAATCCTGTTCATACCAAACCCCCAACGCCGCGCCGCCGCGCCAGGCCTCCTCCGGCGACTGTCCATTGCCATTTAAATATTGTAGGTGTGTGAATTCAGCAAAATAATCCAATATAGTCCAGTAGTCCATAATAGTAGTGGGTTGTCCATAGGACTGGCAATGTCAGAAGTTGTTGACTTGAGCCTTTCACAGCTCAGCATATTAATATGTCTTGACTTACTGACACAGAAAAAAAAAATATGGCTTGACTTCTTATACCTCGTTTGTATACTTTTCTGCTGGATTGTTAAGACCAAGATAAAGCAAGACGTATACAACAAGAAATGACACTTTTGTATCTGATAAGATCAGTCAAGTCCTCTCAGGATTTATTCTGCAACCCTGTACTGTAGTTTGCACATCCTTTGTCAGTGTCAGCCATGTGGATGAGTCACAGCCATTGCTTGACCAAGTTACCCTCTATGAAAGCCTGAGAGAGTGTTTTCTCTCCATGTGACTCTCCTTAGGCACACTCTACATCATCAATCACATTGCTCTGTTGCTCCATAATCCCCTTGATCAGAAAATTTGGGACACAACTGAGTTACATGATGTTACAGTATAGGTTCTCCTATGTCCTGAGTCTTCACTGACCTTGAAAGGCTAGGGCGAAAATGTTGGCTGTCCTTGCAGCCCTTCTTTTTCTCTAATTTTTGATCTGCAAACTTAGGTTGCTAACTCTCCATGGCAGAAGCTTATTATTACCCTACAACATATGTAGTTGGGTTTAACCTCACTATCTGTCTGAATATCTAACATCTTAGGCATAACACGGAAAAGGTATTTTCCATCCAGTAGTATATGTTAAACTTTAAGTCTCTACAGAATATAGAGAAAAAAAATAAAGAAAATAAAAAAATATTTTAAAAATATGAATAAACAATTACATATTTTTGCACAAAAATTTCAAAATCTAACCATATACAGCATTGTAGCAGGACTGTCCTGAGATTTTTTTTGTCTCTTTTTTTCATTTATTACCTTTTTTAAAAAAAACAAACATTTACTTGAGAGACAGTATGTCAATAATTGATATGTCATGACAAGCAGTACGTATTTAGAAGACCAGAATGACAGGCATTCTGAGCGTGACCCTTCTATTACATAGAGTGATCCTATTGTGTGGCTTACAACTTGACTCTTGTCCTGGAGGGGCGCACAGATCATGACTGTGGAGGGGCTCACAGATCGGACCCTCTAGTGGCACTGTTCAGCTCTGTTCCCTACCCTTTCCCCACAAGGCAGGGTAGCTAACTCTTGATTCTGCAAGGAATCGATTGTGTTCTTTTCCTCCCAAAACAGAATTCAATGAGCAACCCTGCCAGGGTTCCACGGGCATACATGTCGGGTTTGGGAGGTGGGCTATTGTCCCTAATTCAGCTTTGTCAGAGATCATGATGCTAATGATTATTTGTTTCCTATCCAGATTAAAAAAATAATAAAGGCCAGTATTTTTTTTTTTTTTGCAGTTGTTTAAAGTTTGTACTGTTTCACATTTCATTAAAAATTCTTTCCTATATTCTCCTCTATTTTCTTCTCTTCGCACTGAGGTGTGGGATCCAGCTGAGTCTCCGTAGGTGGGTGGTATGAGGTAGGGAGCCTGTCAGTGGAGGGGCCTGGGCCCTGGGCCCTTGCCCCCCTGATGCTCGGCTGGATTTTTTGGCACTGCTTTGAAACAGTGTGATCCTGTGATCCTGCTGTGGTCTGAGGATGGTTGGTCCTGTCCGAAGTTCATGCTGAACTTGAATCCCCTTTGGATAGACGAGGAAACAGTAGGACTGTTGAGATGGGGCAAAGATCTTGGGAGTGGATTATTCCACTCCCAAGATTGGTGAGCTTGTGGGAAATTTCCACAGGGTCTGCGGCAGAAGCTAGTGTAGGCGGGTTTCTCCCTCATTGCTTGTCTCTTGCCATGGGAGGCGCTGGGCCAGCAAGAGGGCCAGTGCCAGATGTGGGCCTTCAGTCTTGAGTCAGAACGATGAGCTAAAATTAACCTCTTTTGTTTACCCCCAGTCCACAGTATTGCACACAACTACTAGCAAGAGAAAATGAAAAAGGCTCAACAACATTTCGGCCTTGCCAATTTCCCAACACACATTGATTGCCTCATTGCAGGGTAGCACTAAGAAGGCCATCATTGACCCCAGGAGAAGGAAGAAAAGGAGAAATGTGCTTAGCACATCTCGGGCCTGGGCACACATGCTCAGTCCTGGCTGCCACATGGGCCTGTTCCCTGTCACCCCAGCCTGTGGGTCCTACCTTCCACTGTTGGGACTGTGGCATGTTGTCCGGGTTTGGGTCTCAGCTCAGGAAGAGTTCTATGCATCTGCCATTCCTATCAAACCATTGTGTGTCTGTAGCCCCAAGGGCTGCAAGCTCTACCTCAGTCCTCCAGTATTTGAAGACAATGTCTTAGACCATTTTCTGTAGCTGCAACAAAATATCTGGGGTTGGAAAATCCATGGAGAAAGGAGGCTTGGTTCTCCCACTGCTCTGGAGGCCAGGAGTAGCTGTCTGTGGAGGAAGGGTCACATGGTTGGTCACATGGCAAGACAGACAGGGTGGCAGAGTTCTGCAATACAAGCTTACTCTCTCAGCTACTAACCCAGGCCAACGGAGACCTAATCTAGTGTCTCGGTTACTTTTCTCTCATTGCTTGGACACAATATCCAACACCACAAATTAAGGAAGGAAAGGTTTATTTAGCTCACAGTTGGTGGAGGTTTCAGTCCATACTTGGCTGGCTCCAAGGCAGAGCGGCACATGGCAGAGGGCAGTAGTTCATGTCAGCAGAAAATAGAAAAACAGCCAAAAAGGAGCTGCAGCAGCTGCCTTTCTCCTTTCCTTATGTTGTATTCAGTCTATCAGCCCCAGGGCAGGTGTAGCACTCACACCCATAATCCCAGCAGCACTCACACCCATAACCCAGCATCGGATCATGAATTAATCTCAGCCTCTAGACACCTGCTCCCATGCTAGACTGCATGAGGCTGTTGGGGGAGACCTAGATGCAAACAACACCACCTACTCTTATCAGAATGCCATGAACCTCTACAGCCAGTTACCTTCTGAAGAGCCTGCCACCTGCATCATGGACCATGCCTCAACATGTTTTTCTTTTCTTTTTCAGGGAAAAGTGAATACTGGAAGCATATGAGATGTATTCTTTCATCCTTTTATGAATGATTTGGTTATTATTATTATTTTTTTTTGAGAGAGAGAGAGAGAGAGAATCTCACTATGTATCCCAAGGCTGACTTCAAATTCCAGATGAACATCCTACCTCAGCCTCCTTAGTGCTGGGATTACAGGCGTGCACCAACATGCTTGGCTTTTGCTTTGGTCTTATTCTTCAAGGAGCTATCTTCCTAGACATTGGAGATACCTTTTCGAGTTGACACAGGCAAGCACTTGCCCTAGAGATTCCGGGTGGGGTTAGGTGCTCATCGCTGGGAGAATCTGTTCTGAAATGAATGAAATGTGGTGTGGAGGGCAGTGGATAGTGTTAGCAGAACCAGAGTGCTTGCCAGCAGTGCTAGTATGTTTAGGGTGCAATTGATTATGGAACAGGTCCCCATGCACGTGTCAGTGGGCCAGGCAGTGCCTGAAACTTGGAGCTGCAGCCAGGGCCGTGGGACTGAGAGCAGAGGTTTCTGAGGCTTGGCTGCTCTTTACCGGTTCCCTGAGGCAGGGCCTCTGCAGCAGCAGGCGTGGAACTGCTGGTTGTCACTTGGCTGTAAGTTTAGACTTCAGTCACATTGAGGTTGAGATCAGAGCTCAATAAAACACATTCTGGATAATTAAGCATGACGGCTTTTACAGTGCTGGTCTGGAAAGTCCCAGATTCTTTTGCAGAGAGCAATGCTCTTTGGAGTTGGAGCCTGGTGATGGAGGCAGTCATAGGGCGTAGTCTGGAGGGTCTGCCAGCTCTGCTCCTCCCTCTCTCTGTGACCACGCCTTGGGTTGTGGAGGAGCTGCTCTGCTTGGCCAGGCCCTTCCTTCCAGGCACCTGACAGTAGCAGACTGGAAACAAGAGCCAAAATAAGCCTGTCTTCTTCAGCTCTAGGGCTTTGCATTGGGTCCGGCAGTGGGACAGTGACTAAGTCAGTGGTTCTCTTTCCAGGCTGTGGAATGTGCTTGAATAAACAACTGAAAAGGAGAAGGGGTTTCTTCTGGCTTGACCTAACCACTGGCAGGGCTTGTCACTCGGGACCACAACCTAGGGCCGAAGAGGGAACCTGTGGCACACGTGGTGCTTGTTTTTAAGTCAAAAGCTGCAAAGCAGGAACTGCCTTTTCTAAATTAAAACCTTAGTACTAAGATTTAATTGCACTGTGGGCATTTTGCAATAAGTAAATGGTTTTGGGGTTGCATTTTGGACACTCATCTCTGAAAGGGTTGTTATCTCTGGTTCAGGCCTGTGGTGACATGGTGCGTCACAGTGGGGAGCAGAGAGGAGGTGCTGGGTCCGGGTAATCCTCACCAGGCCTTAGCTTTCACCCCCAGCTCCACCAAGTCTGGCAATACCACAGTTTAGGGATGGAGTCTTCAGCACCAGGGAGCCTTTGGTGACATTTAAGATCCACAGCATTCCCGAAGATCAGACTCTTTCCTGAGCTGTGGTCAGCTTGTGCAGGGCTGGCGGTACAGCTGGGAGCTTGCTTGGCATGTGTGAGGCCTGGACTTCCCTCCCCAGCACCATGGAAAACAAAACGATAAGAGGCAGCTAAGTGAGGCATCAGGCACTCGGATTCAAGTTTTGTGTTCTGCCTTGAAGCCGAGAGCTGTGGCATTGCTCAGCCTCCCGAGTACCTGCTCCTGGGCATGGCTCTGGTCCGAGTGCCCAGGAGGGTTGTGTGCAGTAGCTGGACTGTGGGAACGCTCACAGCCCCAGGAAATGATGGCTAAAGAATACCTGCCCCCAATCCCCGTCTTCAGTTGAAAGACTAAGCTCTTCTTTATCTTTACTGGGAGCAAGTTTTATTTCACAGTACAATAGAGCACAAGCAACAGATGGGACCCTGCCCCTTCCACTCCACTACTCGTTTCAGCTCACAGAGGCGCTCTGTCCCAGCCCTTTCTGTGGAGGACACTGGGGGCTTCCCTGCCACATACCCCTCTGGACAAGCTGTGTCCAGTGTTCCAACACTTTTCATGTTGGCTGCTTTGGGCGATGTTTACAGCTCCTTCTTTCGAAATGTCCTCTTTGCACTGTGCCAGTTGGACAGACCTGCTCTTTCTGTCCTTAGCGGTTGTCCTGGCCTGGACAATGGCTGCTTTCTCCTGGAAATGATTCTATTCAGGGCCCTTTTTATATTTCTTGAAGCAGTTTCCATCAGCTCGGCCAATTCCCACATCCGCTGTCAGTGTTATTCAGGAACCAGGCTCAGAGCTCCTGCAGCCACTCTGGTTTTCGATATGCCGAGCAGTACACCCAGGGTGGAGCTCCTGCTTCCTGTGGCTGCACCCTCCTTCCCACTCCTTCTGCTTTTCCAGGCTCATCATCCATTTCTGACTCAGCGCCAGCCTTCTCGGGCCTTCCCATGATCTGTGCGAGTCCAGGCCTGGGAATGAGCTTTGGAATACATCCTGCCACACCATCTATAGGGGTTCTCAGTAAGATATCACCTACCAGTATCATAATATAAATATCAAACCTTCAAAGAAAAGTCACAGAACCCCACTGTTTCTTGGTGAAGCTGAGCACTGAGCTGCAGCCCTGCGATGGGCTCGGAGCTGCTTGGCCACATCCCTAGAGGGGCACCGAGTCCTGGGCTCCACCTCTGCATGGGCCTGGAGGCCCTCATGGAGCCTGGGGTTCCAGATTCTTCTGCAGCAGGAAGGGGCTCAGGACCCAGGGCTGCAACTCAGATCCTCCACCTCCATATAGCACAACTTCAGCGGGCTCTGCTCTCCCCTCCTCAGCTCTGAAGTGATGCTCAAGGGTACTGCCCTTTACAGGTCCTCTGCGAACACTGGGCTGGTGAAATGTTCCCTGAAGGCCTGGAGACATCTCAGGTGGGGCTGGGAGCCTGGACTTTAACAAATCTTAAAATCTCTCCATTTCCTACTTGCCTTGCCCCTCACAGGGTTCCTTGCACCTGTCATGACCTCTTCCATATTTGTAGGCACCGAAGCCTCCTCATGTGATGCCTAAAGGATTTTCTGAAGGTCAAGGTTATGACCATTGCCAGTGCTAGATGGGCAGAGCCTCCCAGGGAACTTGCAGGGTTTAGGGCAAGGGGACCCCCATCCACAGCAGGCTTTCTGTCTTCCTGCCAGGTCTTGCGGGGCTCTTCCAGGAGAACTTCATCTCTTCTGGGAAGCAGAGCATTGGCAGGATGCTTGGCAGGGATGGCTGTGTGCACAGTGAGGGCCCAAGGATGTGTAGGCGTGGTGAACGGCTCTGGCTGGTGCACTGCCCATGCTTGGGATGCAGCCACTGGACAAGGACTCTGGGCCTGGGGAGCTCAGAGGGGCCCCCAAGACCTCAGCCCAGCAGTCTCCAAAGGCTATCCTGCAGGTGACACCCTGCCTAACAGCAGAATTACCTGGAGGGTCCCTCAAAAATCCAGGCGTCTGGGAAGACTTGTACTAGGATCAGGAGAGCAATGCCAAGAGTGTGGAGTCTGCTACTTAGCCAGGGTCCCCATGAACAAAGCACCTAATAAATGAAGAGCCAGGTAAGGAGTCTACGTTTCTTAGCCAAATCATCTGTTAATTTGTGCCACTGGGCCTCTCTGATGACTGTAACTTCAAACAGTATGGCAAGAACTGTCAGCAGCTACAGATGCCTCTGATGGTGGGGGACAGTTCTATCCCCTGGGCTCCTGGGAATGCTTTGATCACAGCAGACAGCCAACTCAGAAAGAAAGAACAACTGTGTCAGGACTGCTGCTGGACCCTCACCAAGGTGAGGGAGGCTCTCCTAGGACTTAGAAAGTTGTGGTTTGGTAGGACAGACCCAGGGGTCCACCAAGTTATCCACAGAAGCTGCTGGTCATGAGATGAAGCTGTAGCATAATCTCATTCAGTGAGGCAGCAGCTGCTGGTCATGAGATGAAGCTGTAGCACTATCTCATTCAGTGAGGCAGCAGGCTTAAGCCACAATAGATGGGAGGGTGGGAGTCTCGCGATGACGTACAGTCTTGCTGTGACGGCCTTGGGAACAGTGGCCCACAGTGTGGAGTCCTCCCCTCCTCAGCCCCACCTGCACTTGCAGCACTGGGTGGCCCGTGGCTTTGCTGTGCTGCCCACCCCCTCGAGTGCTAGACTCAGCCTGGACCTTCTCTTTGAGCCCTCTGCTTCAGAACAGAGGGCTTGGGATCTGCGGAGATTCTGTCCTTGCTGGAGTTGTAGTCAGACAGTAGGGGTCCTGTTCAGCTTACGGGTGGGGTGGGGCATGAACTCAGAACCAACAACAGGGCCAGGATCTGAGCAGAGGGGACCCCAGTATTCCTTAGAGCATCCTCCCTGGACCCCTCTCTATTTCCACCAAAGACAGTCCCAGTAGGACCAGCTTGCCTGCAAAACTCCTGATTGTTTACAGAAGTATACCAGAAGAACCACAGACTGAAATCTTGTTTGGGTGGAAAACTTGAGATGGAATCTCTGAGTAGCTTTGCACAAGCCTGAGGCTAGAAGCTGAACCTGGGAGTCAGCATTCTGCATGACTGCCCAGACAGGAGTCCAGGACAATCCAGGGTGTCCAGCTGAGCACCACGACACAGAGAACATATTTTTATTGACCTTATGAAAATGGCCATATTGCCAACATCCTAGACTCAGGGCTAGTTTCCAAACTGGGAAAGTAAAGGGAGAAAAAATAGAAGTAAATAACTCAATTTTTGTGTAAAAACCATCTTTTACTGAATTATTGTAAAGTATACCTAGCATGGAGGAAAAAAATGTTTAAGGCCTATGAAATAAAACAAAAAAAGTCAGCACTATTTTAACTAAAAAGCCATTAAAGCCATGATCTCTCTCCATCATTTCATGCTGTTGCATGCAACTCATTCCTGCTTTTCCTACACTGGGTATGTTCCCTTGTCCCTGGCCCCAACTACCGGGCGCTGTCCTGGCTGGAGTTCGCCTGCCCACTCGAGCTGCTGCTGTGGCTAAACTACTGGGAGGTACCAGGTCCAGGTCCACAGCCAGACTGTGGACGTTGAGATCCTAAATAGCTCTGGAGAAAGATCTGGCGAGCACTGTGCTCTCTGCAGATGATACAACTGGAACATAAGAATGCAATTCTGAACAACAACAGTATCCCCAGGCACAGCAGATCTCAGGAATCTCATGCAGGTTTTTGGAAAGCATGTTAACAATATAGTCATACAAATATAGCTCAAAAGTTACACGCCATTTCTTATGTGATGATACTTTCTATATATTTAATGAATGAAAATAAACTCTTCTATTTTGGGCTTCCAAGGGTGGGCTCTCTAAGAACCCCCTAAGGTAAAAAGATTTTATTTATCTGTTCATTCATTGACTTTGAGACAGGGTCTCACTATGTCATTCAAGCTGTCCTCAAACTCACTGGCCTCGAATTCACATCAGTCCTCCTGACTCAGCCTTCAGGGTACTGGGATTACAGGTATGCCTGGCAAGCTTTAATTTTAGAATTTGATTTTTGGGAAGTTTAAAACAATCATATAACAATCAAAAATAGGATCTCTGCTCATTATGGAGTAACTCCAAAATGGCAAAAGATTTCCCAGGCACAAGGACAGAAATGATCACAGAATCATGTTTTCCAGGCCAGCTGCCAACAAGGTAAATCCAAGTCTGTCCTCAGAGTCCCCAGCAGGGCAGATCCATCCCCCATGAAGCCACCTGCCTGTCAGAGTGCAGCTTGGGTGACTCCAGTGTGCTTCTAGGCTCCATGCTGCATTAAAAATAAAACTCAGAATAAGGCCCTTCTAATTTTAGCTACCTTGATACCACATACAAATTTTCCTGCAAAATTCATCCTTCACAAAACCTTGCCCCAAACCACATCCTCAGTCAGTGAAAATACATCCACACAGCCCACAGCCCCTTGCTAAGAGCCCGACTCCCTCTCCTTATAGCATCTTAGTTTGAGTGCGCATGTGAGTGAGAACAGGAGCCCTTGGGGGTGGGGTGGCGAGCCAGCATGTTGTACGCTGCCGCCGCATCCTCATCTCCAGCTGTGCATACAGGTCTTCATGCTCGTTACCCATCCCGATATGTTGATTTTTTACTCTGTATAAAAGCAAGACACCAAAGTATTTAAACTTTAGGAATCGTTTCAGCACTCCCAACTCATTTACAAATGACTGGAATTACCTAATGAGTACCTACTGTTTAACAGAACGGGTCCTTAAGATTTTCTATTACTGAAAGATTTTTGATCCTATTGAGAGTTCTTGTATAAATATTCCTTTTGCATTCACCTCATTGGCTTGCTTTTAACAGTTATGCCTGAACTTTCAGGGTGTGGAACTACCTCAGCTGGTACTTACTGGAGGACAAAGGTGCAGTCTGCCCGTGCAGTGAGTGCTGGGCTCTCTTCTGGAGCCTGGCCCTCCTGAGGGCCATCCCACTTATGGGTTGTCCCACCTGAGGGCTGTCCTACCTGAAGGCTATCCCACCTGGGGGCTATCCCACCTGAGGGCTATCCCACCTGAGGGCTGTCCCACCTGAAGGCTATCCCACCTGAGGACTGTCCCACCTGAAGGCTATCCCACCTGAGGGCTGTCCCAACTGAAGGCTATCCCATCTGAGGGCCATCCCACCTGAAGGCCATCTCACCTGAGGGCCGTCCCACCTGAGGGCCATCCTACCTGGAGTGCAGTATACCAGCACTCTGCAACTAGAATCAGGCAACCTTTCCAGTGCCCATAGTAAGCAAGAATGATAGATTTACTTAGCACCTAAATGCTAAGCTCTGTGTATGTACCATCTTCCACTATTGACCATAGAGTGATTAGTGAGACAGAGCCCCAATATATCATCCTGCTCCAAGAAGCAGAAACCTTCCCCACTTCTACCCCAGTAAGCAAAGAAAGAGGATTCAGGCTGTTAAATGTATTTCACTCATTCACACAACAAAAACATGCATTCTTAGCACCAGCTTGAACTGGCTTAGTGACCCGCCCCCAGGTATCAGCCACCCATGTCTCCTAGATGGGCACCCAGCCTCCTGATCACCACCCTGCCTTGCCTGCTGGGCTCCTTCAAGATGTGGTTCCCAAAGGGACTCAGGAAGAGACTCAGCCCCCAAGTGGACCCGGGACAGCTGAGAGCAGCTTCAGAAGCACTCTGGCCTCCCGGACTCTGCAGCAAGTGCAGCCAGGGCATGTTCTGTGTTCACCCAGGCCTATTTTGTTTAATTTCAGGGGCAGTGAGCTGCAATTTTCTGACAGGGAAGGTAGAACCACTCTCCTTATCTGCACTGATAACAGCTGAGACCCCTTCTATAACTAAGACCCGTGTGGTCATTGCTCAGAGCATCCACGGGGAGGCTGGTGTCCAGCCTGGCTGCAGCGTGGCCAAGCTGGGATGTCTGGGCAGATGTGCAAGCTGGGGGCCAGGTCTCCAGAGCCCCAGGCATCCTGCTGTCACCTGAAGAGAATAAGCTCCCTCCTCAGCTCCCATGGCACAGCTGATGCCCACACAGAAGACGCCTGGAGCATTCCGTCCTAAGAGTTTGTGGGCAATCAGCAGGAGCAGGAATGTTCTAGAAAACATGTTTTCAGTGTAGGGCAGGACACAGCTGTGTTGGAGCAGGGGCCACCTGGGCCAGTGCTGTGTGCTGGCCCTGTGCTGGGGTGGGGTGGGTGTGGTGGCCAGCACCATAGCCCATGGGGTCAGGAGATGCCCTCTCCTATGAGGTCCCAGCCAGGCAAAGGTCCAGAGAACACAGGCAGAAATTCCTAGGAAAAGCAGCAGCTCTGCCTCAGATCCCAGCACAGGAATCCTGCTGCTGAGGGTGGTCACAGAGCCTTCCCCACCTTTCTGTCCCGGTGCCAGCCACAAGCAGACTCTGCCTGAGAGCAGATGGAGAGACCCTGGGTCCAGGCTGAGCCACACCCTTGAGGGTGTCTGCTGGGCTCTGGTCCATCAGTTGTTCTGGCTCTGATCCTTTGGGCCAACACCACTTCCACAGAGCTGGCCACGCTTCAATCATGCTTATGCAACCAGTCTCCAAAACCCCAGAGGAAGAGAGTTCAGGGGACACAGACAGGCCAGGAAGGAGGTAGCCCTGGGTGGCACAGAGCTGTGGCCTCCATGCCCCCTCTGTGCTACTTCTGTGCATCCTGGCATGGACCTGCCTGTTTCCTGCCCTTCATAGATTTTACAATCAGGCTTTGAAGCAACCCTGTGCTGATCATGTCTATGTGTGACATTTCCCAGCAGTACATGCTTACTATCTGTCTCTGTTCCATTCTGGTGATTCTCGTATTTCCAAGTTTCAATGGCCCCAGTGACCCCTGATCAGGGATCTTTGTTGTTACTGTCACTGTTGGATGTGCACACCATCACAGGCAAAGGATTCTGTGCCCGCGCGTCTACTGGGTCCCCATCTGCTCTTTCTATTGCCAAAGCCAGGGGTCCCAAAGGGACAGCCCTTGTCCTGACCTGTGCGCATGGCCAAGTAGGCCCAGCTCCTGTCTGCACACCACTCTTCCCCTGCCCCCACTCCCCTGAGATCACATCACCCAGGAGCTGGTGCAGCTTTTTATTCAGCAAGGCAGGGGTGGCTGTAGGCCCCACACATGGGTGTGGTTAAGGTTGAGGAAAAGAAGAGGGGACAGCTTGTGGGTATCCACACTGCCTGCAGAAGCCGGCTGTTCTCGTCCCTGGGTGCCAGGGCTGGGCTCCATTGCAGGAAGGGGACACCAAAGGGGACAAGGGTATGGGATGGATAGCGTGGCGTGGCCTGGCACAGAGCCTAGGCATCGTGACAGCTGGACTTGGTGAGGGAGATTTTGCCGTCCCAGGGCACTGTGTAGATCTGGAAAGAGCAGACTGAGTTCTACAAAAGAAAAGAGACGGACAATCAGTGGGGCTGCGGGAGAAAGGGATGTCTCTCCATGTTGGGAAATCCCCACATGGTGCTGTCCCCAGCTCAGGGATCCCAGGTCCTTGTTCTCCATGTTCCCCAGGGAGTAGCCCTGCAGGGCCAGGAGCCCAGGGTTACAGGGCAGGGCAGGCACTTACTGCCCCAGCTCCTCCACCTCAGACTACAGCAGCACTGAGGGGAACCCAGGCGAGAACAAGGCCAGGGGACCCAGAAATAGGCAGGGTGGGCAGAAAGACAGTGACTCAGTAGCCAGAGCATGGCTTGCAGGGACCCAGCTGTCAGAAGAGGTTGAGGCTGAAGCAGTGCACAGGCTTAGTCTCCTCAGGCCTGACCTGCTCAGCCTGGCTCTGGGTGGGGCGAGGCTGGGATTCCCAGAGCCCTCTCCCTCCTCACCAGACCTGCTGCTAGGCCTCCCTGCAAGGAACACCCAACGTCGGGTTACCCCTCACTACCCACCACCCAGGGCCCCACTCAGTACCCCAATCAGCTGTGTGCACAGCGCCACTCTGCTACTGATGTGTGCACAGATGTGTGGTGGTTACGCACACTCACACACACCCCACACCTGAACTTATCTGCTCCCAACCACCACACTCCACACACGCCCCTCCCCACAGGACACGGGTGTGCACACTCACTTCCTCAGACAACATACATCTGTGCAGATGACACACACATGCAATTTCCCACAGCACTCGAGTATGCACATTTGCACCCCTACTCAAACACGTGTACATCCACCTCCACACAGGAGGTATGTACACTCATACCAACAGGTATGCATATTAACTTCCCACACAACCCGCCAGTGCACACATGCACATACACACGACAACACAGACTTCTTCACATGTATCTGCACACAAGCACAGCACCCCCAGAGGTACACACGCATGCATGTACAGACTTGCACATCCCTGCTTCAGGACTGGCCCCACCCACAGCAGGAACTTACCCTTTTCAGGTGTGGCTCTTCATGGAAGGGACAGTCTGACAAGGACAAGGTGGGCTGGGACTTGGTGCACGTGGTTCTGCCAATCTCCACTTCCAGGAAGTAGTTCACACCAGCCACCAACTGGGGTAGAAAGACCAGGATTCACTCACAGCTGTGTGGTTCACACACCCACAGTGAATGTTTCATTTAACAAGTCCCTGTGTTTGCCCAGGGCTCAGGCTTGCATTCATGAGCTGCCAAAACCATCACCCACCAAGCACAAGCCAAGTCTTGCTGCACGACTGCCCGGCCCTGCTTACGGCTTTTTTTCCTGAGCTACCAAACCAAGTGTCTCCTGCAGCCAAGCAGAGGAAACAGGAAGAGCGCAGGCAGAAACTGGGACTGGACTTCCTTATCTGGGCTCTGGGAGGGAGGCCGAGTTGGGCAGCAGCCTGTGCACTGAGCCAGCACTTCCTGCCCAGGAGGCAGGGCGGCTCCATCCAGCAGGCTCTGTGCCTTACAGAACGCACTGGACGTTGCTGCAGGAGAGCTGCGACCTGAGGATCCCTCAGGAACCTGGACCCCACCCACGGACTCCTCTTCCCAGCTCAGCAGCAGGGGGCACCCCACTGTCCACAGAGAAGGTTCAGGCCCATGGGAAGTCTCCAAGTACCGGCTCAGGGCCTTGTTGGGGGAAACACTCCCGGGGGTCACTCCCCTGCCTGTCTCGGTTTGCAGTGAAGAACAGAACCCAGCCCCTTCCTGCCTGGGCTCCTGGGTACCAGGAGAGGCAGAGGGCAGGGACCCAGGACAGGGCTCTGCACTGAGCCCTGTATAGCTCGGGTGAGGCCCCAGGTCCCCTCAGGACTGACCTGTGGGCTAAGTGCAGCAACCTATGATTTGTAATGTCCTTGGTTCACCCCCAAGGTTGTCACCTTGAGAGGTGACAGCAGCAAGGACTGTGGCAGCAGGAAGCGCAGGCCATGCCCAGGGCAGAGGTCAGAGGTCGTTGTGAAGGGAGACAGGCTATTTCCCACTCACACAGATGTTTGTTGAGGGGAAACCAAGCTCCACACACTGCTGTGCACACAGCGCTTTTTGGCATTGTCTTTATGCCCATCCGGCTGGGGACACAGGGACACTAGGTCTAAACCTGGCTTCCTCAAGGATAAGCCAGGTCCAGCATCCTCACTGCCCACAGCAACTCCAGCAGGGACACAGGCCTCTCCACCCCTGGCTCTTGAGTGCTCACAACTCCCATTCACCAGGCCTGTCTCAGGGTAGGGATTCTCTCCTAGAGACCACTCCTGGGAACTGCTCCGGGAGCCCCAGCCCTGCTGCACAGAGGGAAGCAGGCTCCTGGGGACAGAGCCATACCCCTTCGGGGGCCTACGAGGAAGACAGCCACTGATTGTGTCTACCCTCAAGGACACACCCATCACCTAGGCTCAGCAGGCACCTGGACAGTTCTGTTCCACCTAGTGACTGGGACACCTCTGAGCAGGGTCCTTAAGGCCTTGCTGTGTGATGTCATAGAGAACACACACAAGGAGAGGCAGCATCAGTGTCACAGCCCGTGTTATCTTAGGGATGCCTTCACATGCATTCATTCTTGTCAGGAGCACCCTGGGGCTCAGCACTGTACTCCCACTGGGTGGACCCTGAGGTAGGCCAAGGTCAGGAGCACAGAGCTGGAGAGGAGGTTGAGTTAGGATGGGCTGTACGGCTCAGGAATGTGCTCAGTGGACATTGACCACACTGTGTGAGGCTCTACTACAGTGACTGAGGTGAGCGTGGCTTCCTAAGGTCAGCCGGGTCCTGGGTGTGGAGACAGAGCATGGGCAAGCACTGTCCACAGCAGGGTGCATCTCAAGGGTCCGGGGACCCCACACAAATCCACACAAACTCCACCCGCTCTGGGAGCTATGAGGTGACCATGGTAGAGATGGGCCCAGGGCCCAGGACACCCTCTGATCCCACTGTGCCTGCTCTGCAGATCTGAGGTCCTGTCAGAGCCAGGAGAAAAGGTCAGGGGGTGGAGGTCGGGAAAGGAGGGAACAGGCGCCTGTCTGCCTGTCCCTATCCTTGTGCCTGCTGGTGATCACTTGGTCCAGTTCATAGGGGTTCCCTGCACCGGAGGTGGCTGTGGAGCAAAGCCAGGGATCCTGATCTTCGCCTGGTGCCTCTGCTAGCTGGAACTGGACCAGGTCTGAGGGTCAGATATCACTTGCTGTGTACGCCAGGATCCAGGGCAGGCCGCACCCGGGACGCTCTGGGACAGCGGGAGGGACGGAGGAGGGGAGAGCGAGGACCCGCGCAAAGGCTCGAGGGCGTCCGGCACCCGCGTCCGGCGGGGCCAGACGGACGGACACACACCTGCTTGCGGGCCCGCAGCACCTGGCGCGCGCGGCTGTGGAAGCGGTCGTTGCTCGCCTTGTTGTACTCGGTGAGCGCGAAGTCCAGCGCGCGCTGCACACCTTCCTCACGCACGTCCGCCTCCTCCAGGCCGCCCAGCAGGCGCGGGCGCTTCCTGGGCTCCGCGGCCAGCGACAGAGATAGGACGGCGACCAGGACGGCGGCCAGAAGCAGAGCGGAGCGTGCCATGGCTGCTACGGGACAGAGATAGAGACCGGCGCTGCGCTGTGCCTTTATCCACTGTGCTCCGCCTCTTCCGGCTGCTGCTCTGGGCCCCGCTCCGCCCAGCCCCGCAGCTCTGCGGGCTGAACGCTTTATCAGCACAAAAAGGCGAAAAGAGCAGTCCTGGCTTCCAGGGGTCCTCGGAGGTCAGGTAATACCCAGAGCAGAGGTGCCTGGAAGCACAGGCCCTCCCCTCTCCTGGGCAATTCCTCCACTAAGCAGGAGTGACTCCGCTCTACTTGGGAAAGCCCAGGGGTTCTCCTTAAGGACTCGTGATCAGTCAGTCAGTCAATCAACACATCTCCCAAAATTACTCTCAGCCATGTGGTCCACGACAGAGATGGGCACAGGGGGCTGAGCCTGGAGGGGACACCTCACAGGGCCCCCGCAGAGCTGGGACACTGGCCATGTGTGGCTTTCAACTTCTGGTAGACACATTAGGAAAATAAAAAGAACAGGTGAGATCATGTTAATAAAAGGTGTACTTAACCTTTACACCAAATGTCATTTCATGATACAGGACAATTCCTAAGGAGATGCTTTATACTGAGTGTGTGTGTGTGCGTGTGTGTGGCCTTTGGAATCTGGGTGTTTGTGACCTGCAGGGCAGGCATCCATGCGAACTGTCCCCATTTCTAGCTCCTGTGGCTCCGTGTAGTGGAGACTGAGTCCCAGCTTCAGGGAACCCCAGCTTCAGGGGGTGGGTGACAGCTCTTCAGATCAGAGAATCACGGGAGCTCTGGTGCAAGGAGATGGAAGGACTGGGGCCAGAGGTGAACATACTGGACAGTGGACACTGGATGGCAGACCCTTGGGATCAAAGAAGATGCGAAGTTCGGCCTAAGCCAGGACACAGAGCCAGTTGAGGGTGCAGCCAGGGACAGGACTGGGGCAGGGGCTCTCTGGCCTAAGAGCAAGAAGCCGGGGGCCTCTGGCAGGGCAAGACTGATCTTCCCTAGGCTGATCTGATCAGCCTGGATGCTGGGGACAGGACCCTGGGGTAGGGGTGCATGGGTGGGGCCCTGAGGGTTGCACATTAGAGCCCATGAGCAGCTCCTGCTTCTCTCTTGGGGAGTCACACTGTGCTCTGCTCCTCTGTCCTTGATGGACACTTTGAATGGGTGCTTGTACATGGTGATGTGTTCCGTGTCTGTGTCCAGACCAAGGGACTTAGTAATCCACACCTAGAGCGACACTTCCACCAAGATCCAGAGTGGTCACCACCTGGCCAGCTCCCTGGTGCCCTGGGGTCTCAAGCTCATGGTCACCAGGCCCTGTTCCCTGTTTGTCCCAGCCTGGGACCTGCTCCTATTCCTGACCTTCCCAGGGATGGACTCCCCAGGTGAGTGCCTGTGTTGCGTCCCTGCCTCAGCTTCCTTTCTGAGCTCCCCTTGTGCTGTTTCCTTAGCCTGGTGTTTGGCCTCTGCCTCCCACAGAGCCTCTGCCTCTGGCCCCAGTCCTTCCATCTGGGGATGAAGAGAGGACAAAGGCAGCTGGGAACCATGGGGCCACCAAAGCCCAGACTCAGGCATAGCAGGCCTGGCTGGCATAGGGCCTGCAAGAGGAGCAGGTGCAGAGCTCTGGAGAAAGAGCAGAACCCCACATCCAAGACCCAGGACAGTGACTCTAGGGTGAAGGTGGCCAACTCTCCTTTGTTGGGTGGGGCAAGGTAGCCACCAGCCAGTCTTGCTCTGTCCTGCCTGAGTTGGGAAGATGGGATCCAGGAGAATTGGCAGGTGGGAACGGTTTCCTGTGTGCTGAGGGCTCTGCCCCTTGCTGGGTGGCTTCCCTGCTCCCTGCTACTCTTGAATGGGCTCTGGCCTGGGCCCCAAAACACAAAGCACATGGAAAAGGTGGCTCTGTATGGCTCTAGTCCTTTGTTCTTGTCTTGCCCCTTCCTTCCCCACCCTCTCCCTTCCCTTTTCTCTTTAAATCGGGACCCTGCCCTTCCTCCACCCTCTCATTTCTTCCATAAAGCCAGTCTTTTTGATCATGACCTCCCCCCACCACCACAGGGGTTGAACCAGGGTCTTTGCAGCAAACTACATAACAAGCATTTTTTAACGTTTTTAAATTTTTGAGGCACGGTTTCCCTAATTACTTAGTTGCCTGATTGGGCTTGAATTTATCATCCTTCTGCCTTAGCCTCCTGAGTGCTGGGATTGTAGGAGTGCGCCACTGTAACCTACACAGGGTCAGGGTTTAGTCTTTCCTTCCAGACAGAACCCAGAAAAGGATAAAGATGCCCTCATCAGTGGTGCAAACCCAGATTTTATAAGAAAGAGCAGCTTTTCCCAACTCTCCCTCATATGTGAAAATACATGTTGAGGTTCCTAAAGAAAAAGGATCAGTTCAATATAGTCCCTAAAAAACAGAAGAGAAAGAAGAACATACAAGGACAACCCGCTATGAGTTCCCTGTGCATGTGTGTGTGTGGGCCTGTGTACACATGCGCGTGCACACACACACGTAAATGCACGTGCACACACACAAGTTCATGCTTGTGCTTTAACCTGGCCATGTCTGTGCTGCTGGCCCTGCGGCCCCTTCCCCTCTTGTCCCTTCCTGAGCTCCGCCTCTGGGGTGTGGCAGCCTCTGATCCCCGGGTTTGTCTTCTCCTCAGGGCTGAAGTTTCCTCTGATGCCACACTTTCAGTTCCTCCTGTCCTGGTTCTGTAATGAGCACTCTAGGTACAATGTACTTTACCACAGGACAAACCTTCTTGCAGTTGGTTCTCTTCCTAGAACCAAAACTTGGGGGATCAGTTTTTCAGCTTTACAGACCCAGATCGCCAGAACAACAGGCTTGACCCCGCCAGAATGAGGGATCCCAGAGAAAGGCCCAGGGGTCCTGACACACATGGGGCTTCATTCATGAATGACTATCTGAGGGTGTTGTCCTCAGTGCTATCACACAGCCTGGGGACCTCAGTGCTGCCGCCTAACAGGTGGTGCTGTGGTTCAAACACTTTCCTGCTCCACACATGCTCACCCAAGCTGCTGTTTTGTGGTCTCACCATGCTATAGCTGAAGGCGCTCCTTACTGGGTGCAGCTGCCTCACGCTGGGCTTCCAGCATCCAGACCTGGAGCTGGGCAAATTGCTTTTCTTAGTAAGTCCCTCAGTCTCTGCTGTTCTCTTATAGCAATGAGAAATGGAATGATAGGTGGCTTCTGGTTATCAGAGTCTCAATGCCCCAGTCCCTTCCAGCAAGCTCTTCAGGTATTTACTGATCCTTCATGAAAAGCATTCTTGGTTCTGCCTCTACTCACTCATCTCTTCATTGTCCAACAGTGCACATCTGAAGTCAGATTCTGACTCTGAACTGGAGAGAGTATGTCCTGCCCTTGGGAGGTCACCGGTGTCTGAGGAGAGACGCAGTGGGTCTTTACACAGGGTGAGGCTGGGTGTCAGGGACCCTAGCTCCAGATGCATCCTGGGAGTCACTGGGAGCTTGGCTGGGTGGATTTAGAGAATGCAGCACCATCTTTTGTTGCTGTTTTTCTTTTTCCAAAGGCTAAACAGACCTCCTGGACTTCCAGCCTTCTGAACTGCTTTTTCTGGAATAAGATGCTCTTTTTGTAAGTCCCCAGCCTAGGGTGCCGTTTAGAGCACAGACAATGACTAAGACCCCAACTGTCCTCTGTGGCTCCCAGGGGTCTCCAGCAGGGAGCGCTGCCCTATTTTGCTCTGCAGCGCCCCTTGGGGACTCTGGACATGAGGGCCATAGCCAGCTATAGCCTGGGTTCCCCTCCTCCTGCCTGTAGTTTCCCCACCTCAGGGCAGGCACCACAGCTTTCTGGGTCCTCTCACTGAGAACGTGGGTATCCAAGTCACTGCTCTCCTCTGCATGCAGCACACAGCACCAGGGAGCCTTCCACCGCACCTCCAGAGCAGACCTAGAACCTGCGGTCTGCCCAGCTCACTGTGGCCTGGCCACTGGGTCTCAGTGGGGCCTCCTGACCCTGAAACATCTGCTCAGCCAGCCATGGGGACAGAGTTCCTCCATGACCTCAGCCTCGGGCAGGACCCCACTTGTGCTTCAAACTCCCGTGAGACCTTAGCTCTGGCCTGGGCTCCTGTGATCTCACTGAATTTCCACTCATTTGAGCTTCCAGGTCCCCAGTGGCTATGGCTGCTGAACTGGGAAGGAGGTCCTGAGGGTCCTTAGTCTCTAAGAGGACAGGACGAGGGCTCCAGCAGCTCCCAGGCCAAGCACATCCAGCCCCAGCTGTGACATCCTCTCCTGCTGCCCCTGCTGTGTGGAGGCTGCTCAGGGCCCTTGGTCAGCTGGGTCCTCCTGCAGGTTTATGGCTGCCGCCTTACCCTTTCAGGCGCCTGCCTCCCCGAGCCTTCTCTGACCTCGTTAAAGTCAGGCCTTCCTTTCTCTTTCCACACATTTATTTTCTCACTGCACTTCCTGAGTTTTGGAGTGTGCTTTCTTCGCATTTCCGCCTCTGCCTACACAATGTCAGCCTCAGCCTGTCGTCCGTCTGCTTTTCTTCCCGGTGCCTGGCACGGATCAGGCAAGGCATTTCCTGAATGGCAATGGAGTCAGGATTACTGCGCTTACATTTAAGCTCCTTTTATTTATTTATTTATTTTTTTTTGAGACTGTGCTAGCATTTTCTCCCCGTAGAGGGTGTCCTACATAATTCGAGTTCATTGAGAGGGAAGAGATCGCCCCAGGGACACAGGGAGAGAAGAAAAACCCAGACAGTGGGTTTTGAGCCTTGTTTCTAGCGTCTCTGAGACTTAAGTGAATAGATTTGTCTGAATGAGGCTGAGCAGAAGCCAAAGGGATGCCCAGGGGAGACAGGTCTAGAACACAGAACTCGAGTCTTCAGAGGAGGCAGCTGAGGTGGACAGCGGTGACCTCCCCCAGTTCCCAGTCCTGGCTTTTCCCTATGTAGTCACTGGTCTCGGGACCCTCCGGGCTGTGCTGGATGCTGCTGCCCAACTTGGGTTACTCCTGTCCTGCCTGAGTTGGAGGCTGGAGGGCAAATGCTTCCTGGGCTGTGCGCTACTGCCCCCTGCTGTCCTATCCCTTCTCTGCCTGTGTAGCCTGTACCCTGCAGGAGCAGCTCCCAGCTGGCAATAGGCGAGTGGCTTCGTTTGCCTCCGTGATGAGCTGCCTGATAACGAGCCCCAAAACAGCGGGGCCAAGTCACCATGGCCTGGAGTCTCTGAGCCTTCCTAGCGCGCCTTCCTGCAGGAATGTGGGGGCGAGGAACACAGTTTTCTTCATCCTTAGAAACTCTCATGTGCTCATGCTACGGTCCAAGGCATTCTCTTAGGCAAGCTCAGGCCAGTGGCCACCGTCATGGCAGCCCTGTGATGGTCACGCAGTGCCTGGCCGAGTCTGTGAGTTTGTCCAAGGTCTTTAGTAGTTGTTGAACCTCCCCAGTTTCTTCCCATTCTGATTAGCTCCTCAGTCTTCTTTATCTTTGTCATCACATTCTTTCGGAAGCACACAGGACAATCGCACTGTGGAATGTTCTTAGCTGGGGTTTGTGCAAGGCCGTTAGAGAAACTGTGGCAGGGCGGTTGGCTCCTCCTGTCATCGAGGCAGGAGGCCCCAAGGGGGAGGCCGTCAGTGTCCTTGTGCCCCGGTGCTGACTTGGACCAGGGCCCAGTGGATCCTCCAAATTTTTCAAAAGGAAAGCTACTGTTATAACCAATAAGTGCTTCACGGGGCAATACTTTTAAATATAATTATTGCATACTTAGTAAACTTAATACTCTCAAAGATCAGCATACAGTGATGATTCTTGCCAGGATCCATTGTTGTTATGATTATCAATTTGTTATGTTTCTAATGTCATCATTTGAATATATATTTACTAATGACTTTCCTCATGCAGTAGGAAAACTGTCATCTATCTCTTCACTGCTGACACTTTTTCATTATTTATTTATTTATTTATTTATTTATTGTATTTTAGGGAAGAGTCTACAGGGTGTTCAGGGTCTCACTACTAGATTGGACTCGGGGTGATTCTCCTGTTTATAGCCTCCCAAGGGCTGGGATTACAGGCGTGTGCCACCACGCCCAGTCTCCGTTGTCATCTCAGCATGCCCCAGGGGCCGGACTGGCATGGCTGGCCTGGGGATCAAACCCCCAGCCCCTGTGCCTGCTTGCAGGTGCTTTAATCCACTGAGCTATTGGGCCGGCTCTTCATTTTATTTTTATTATTATTATTTTTTAAAAATGTATTTATTTATTTGTGTGTGTGTGTGGCCAGCTCAGCCCACCAGGGGGCGGGGCTGGCTGGCATGTGGTGCTGGGGGATTGAACCGCAGTCCCTGTGCTTTGCTAAGCTTGTTCTAAGTAGGTGCTTTAGACCACTGAGCCATCTCACCAGCCCCTTCATTTTATTTTATTATTATCATCGTTTTTAATTTAATTTAATTTTGAAGAGTAAACACAGAAGCAAAAACAAATAGAAAAAAGGACAAAAACAGGGTAACATACAACAATGCATATGTTATAGATTTTCAGAACAGGAACAGCTAATTAACAATGGTTGGTAGATTAGCTATTTTTATCATCAAATCTGTTGCTCAGATTAACCAATATAGTTATGCAAGATTGGATAAATAATTGACTATTGGTGCTTGCCTTCAAGAAATTTTAATTTTTTTCATTGTCTTTTTTGTTTTAATTTATTTTAAAGATAGTATGATAATCAATAAGACAATAGGAATGGCACACATTTAGTAGACCAAGCTGAGAGGCATTCAACCATGAGTTTTGTATTACATGTTGCTGTCCTTGATGTAGTTGCTCAGATCACAGATATCAGCAGACAGAGTGAATCAAGGTGAAAATTCTAAATATTAAATGCTATTTTCAGAAAAACTGATAGAAATTATGAGTACAATCATGAGCCATCCTGTATACATAGTTGCATTTTTCCCCTCCTTCCTTTTTTCCTATCTTTTTTCCTTTCTCTCATCTTTATTGTTTATTCCTTATGTTCATTTTTTTTCTGTTTTAATATATCTATTATGCCTTTCAGATTTTATTTCTTCTTTCAGGTTCTTACACTAGGGAGACAATATGATATTTACATATGTGGGTCTGATTTATTTCACTTATGAGTATAGCCCCTAGTTGCATCCACTTACCTATAAAGGCTTTGAGTTTATCTTTCTTTATAGTTGAGTAGTATTCCATTGCATAAAAATACCACGTTTTTTTCATCCATTCCTCAAGTGATAGGCATTTTGGTTTTTCTCAAGATTTGGCTATCACAAATTGTGCTGCTATAAACATGGGTGCACGTACGTCACGATGGTATGATGTTTTCAGCTATTTTGGGGAAATACCCAGGAGGGGAAGAGCTGGAATGAATGGAATTTCCAATCCTAGTTTTTTGAGGAGTCTCCACACTGATTTCCATAGTGGTTGTACCAGTCCACGTTCCCACCAACAGTGGAGAAGGGTTCGGCACTCTCTATTTTTTTCAGGGATTTGTACCCTTATTATCATCTATGGCACATTTATGTGACCTCAGGGCTGGTCCCGGGAGCCCCCTGAGCTGTCTCCTGTGTCCTGTGGACATGGCCCCTCATTCTCATACCCTGTCCTCTGTGACATAACAGAGATCCGGGTTCAGAGTTCTCTGTCCTTTGTCCAGCCCCAGAAGCAGTACAATTTGGAACCATTCCTGAGTACACAGCTGCTTGTCGCTGAGGTCAGCAACTCTCATCACTTAAAGCTCCCAGAGACATTTGCCTCTGTTGGGCATCAGTTTGGGTGTCCCTGCTCAGGAGGAAGGTGTTAGAGCCATCTAATGGGCAGAGGTCAGAGATGCTGACTAGCACTGCGCAGGACAGAAGACAACTGAACAAAGAAATTGCCAGCCTTCGAAGGTGCATAGCGCCGAGCTGAGGCAAACTTGGCTGTATCCTCTCAGCTGACAGAGCGAGATGTACACATGAACACAACCACAGCCTCTGTGTCGTTGCTTTCTACCCCGGAAACTACAAACTCACATACGTACCAGTTCCAATGCAATCACGTTCCTTCCAGCTCTTCCTTCCTCAGCCATTGACCTGACCCCATTGCCGCCATCGATGCCCTTAGTGTCCCAATTCTGGAATCCAGAGGAAGAGAAGTATTATTCTAGATCACTGATTTGTTTGCAGAAGACTCGACTTCTGGGTGCCAGGCGGGCTCTCCCCCACCTCAGGAAGGAGGGTGCTTGGAGCCAGTGGCCTATCAACCAAAGTGAGCCTGTGTGTGGTGTGACATTTCCCGGGGAAAGATACATGCTGCTGGCAGTCCAGGGATCAACCCTGTGACCTCAAGAACAAATAGTCTGAAGATCAAAGTCATCTGTGAGAGTTAAAGAGATTTAATCTACTCTTCTCTTGAAGACATTTTCTGTGTTCTATGCCTGTTTCAGGTGTACTGGCATCTCCATAAGGAGAGGCCAATGTGTTCCTTCAGAAATCCTCTGAACTTTAATTAGGAGCGTAGCTTATAGTAAGTCCCAGAGCCTCGTGTATATTACAAACACCAGTTTGTAAAACACCCTTTTGACTTTTCTCATCCTGCAAGGAGTTGTTCTGGATTTTGCCATGAACATAAAGAGCTTTGTACATTTGGGGAAACTCAGAGCTGGAAACTCCTGTAGAGCAAATTTGTTTCATAAGAACATGCGCTGCTGAAGTAAAGGACTCTATGTGCTTCAGGTGTGCGCATGTGTGTGCTTTTCTGTGTATATGTGTGGCTGTGACTGTGTGTGTATGTGTGGCTGTACATATGTATGATTGTGCACATATGGTTGTGTGTGTGATTCTGCTGGGGTAGTCATGCGTGATCCTGGGGGAGTGTGACTGTGTGTCCATGACCTGGATGAGAGGCCAAGCAGCAGTCCCTGTGGGAGTCCATGAGGGGCTCCTGCTGCCCCTCCCTCAGAGCCAGTTCCCTAGGAGCCTCTCACTGCCTTTTTCAGGGGCACTGAGATAGCCTCTGAGCTGTCAGCAGCATGTCATTCTCCAGGGACTATCACACCACCCACAGGCTCACTTTGCCTGATGTGCCATTGGCTCCAAGCATGCTCCATCCTGAGACCCAGGCCTCTGTGCCCCTCCATGTCCTTCCCTTGGCCCTTATGCTGGCTGGGCTCATTGCTTCCTCCCTGCTATAGCTGCTGCCCATCCCACCGGGTTGGGTCAGTCATCTTTGGATTGAAATATCATGCTCTTCAGCAAAATTTATAATGTGTGCCTCCTACACCGTACACTGGAGGAGACTACACCACAACTTAAAGGTCCAAATCACCATGTAGGAGCAGCTGGCCACGCTGAGATCTCCTGGCTGCTAGCCCTGCCCAGGGTTTCGTCTCTCCAGGGCTCTCCCCTTTGTAGGGTGGAGCCTGGCTTCCTGCATGTACTCAGTGGAGAGGTGGGGACAGGGCGCTCAGCAGCCATCAGGATCATGCCCTCACTGGCAAGTGTTCACCTCCCTGTTTGGGATCCATGAAGAACAGCAACATCATGACATTCACTGGGTTAGGTCGGCCAGATGGAATAAGAACAGCCTGGGACTTTAGTAAAGCACAGCTCTGGGATGACTGATGTGGAGGCCAGCAAACTGAGAAAGGAGCTGTAGCCAGTAGGCTTGTAGACTGGGTGGAATAAAAAGGGAAAGAAGCAGGAGGGATGCCTAGTTTGAAGCATGCCAGTTTCCTTCAGAGGTATATCCTTTGCTGTTTAGGGCCTCTGGAAGGTCTAAAGGGAAATCATGGCAGAGACCCTCGTAGATTTGGAGCAGGCTCTGGCATCATCTGCAGGTAGCTGCACTTCTTAGAGAGACAACAACTTGTCTGCTACTGGGCTTTAGTGGAAACTGAACACTTGACAGTGGGACCCACGGTTCCCGTGTGACTGACCTGTGCTGCTCATCATGAGCTGCATCCTCTGTGATCCACCAGGTTAAAAAAAATATGGACACGCAAGGCAACAGCTGATCTAAATACCATGGAAGTGGGATATACTTGATCAAGCTGAGCAGATCAAGAAGATAGGAGTAAGTTACAGGGAGAAATTGCCTCAATGGCATGGTTCCTTCTGTTACATGGCCCTCTGCCTCCCAGCATACTCCTCTGGCCTAATGGGTGTACTGAATGGTCAGCACCAGAGGAAGAGGTGACTAGGGCCTGGTTTATGGATGGCTCTACATGTCATGCAGGCTGAGCCACAAAGTGGACAGGGGCAGTTGTTATAGTCCCTGTCAAGGACATGGCTGGACAGTGGTCAGGGAAAATCTTGCCAGTGGGCAGAACCTTGAGCAATGCACCTGCTCACACATTTTGAGTGGAAGATAAGCGGCCAGATGTGCAAGTGTGTGCTGACTCATGGGTGGTGGGCAGCCCTCTTCTGGATTGTGAGGGGTGGGGTGAACAACGTGGCTGGAAAATGAATGGAAAGTGCATTGGGGAAGAGGAATTTGGACCTCACAGGGCCTCACCGGCTCCTGCTTGAGTCTAGGGGACTCTGTAATGTTTTCCTCACTTCAGTGGCTTCAAGGGGTCCAGACCTTGCGTCCCATCATCTTCACACCTCCAGTGAATGGAAACAATTCTTCTGTTGGGGGAAAACTGAGTCAACAGTAGCCAGGAGCTCAGCGGCATAAAGGAGATTTATCAACCCCAGCAGTCCCCAGAGGTGCATTCTCCAAAGCCTAAGGCCCTGACTATAGTTTGTATTTTTTTCCCCACAGTATTGGAGATTGAACTCAGTACCTTGTATGATAACACTGTGATTGTCTGGGTTCATCACAGTCAGCATAATGCAGTACAATGGGTCTGGGTGCTGAGCCAAATAACAGTATTTCATCCTCAATAAATTGGGAATGTAGGACCTTGGGGTACAGCTAAAGACCAAGAACCTCTTACACCTCAAAGACATGTCTGGGGAGCAGACATTTCTTATGGAAGCCTTAATGTGAGTGATAAAGCAATCTACAATAAGAAATTTGAAAGCGTCAACATGAAAACAAAATAAAATCTAAAAACAGGAAATGACAAGATGCAGAAGCAAAATGTAATTGAAGACCTCCAGCCCACCCAGGCCAATCCAGGGAACACTGAGGTATAAAAAATTGGAAGCCACCCACCTGAATTTTCCAAAATGATAGCAGCAAATGAAAGAATCAGATGGGTGAGGCTATAAAGAAAATAATCCTTCAGGATTTTTATTATTATAAAAGAAATTATCAAAATGAAGGACTCTGTTAATGAATCTAGATTGGACACAGATTAGAAAAACCTGAAGATATTAGAGAAATGATGTAAAGCATGAATGCTTAACACAGAAAATGAACGGAATCCATGAAGCAAGTTCAAACAGGTATCCAGGAGATTAAAAATTCCATTGAAATTTAAGTGAGTATTTCAGGCCCTAAAAGAAAACAACCTCCAACCCAATTGACTATCCAAAAACACACTCTAACCCGGTTGACTACTCTGAAAACACTATCTTTGAAAATCAATGGAGAAATAAGAAAGTTTAAAAAAAGAAAAAAAGAAAAGAAAAAGAAAAAAATAAAGAAATATGATACATCCATGATGAAAAATAACAACTAAATAAATTCATGACTACAAAATAAGCTCTACAAAATGTTTTCAAGGACATTTTAGAAAGATATAACAAAGAACATTATTCCAAGAACACCAGTAGGAAGAAGCCACCAGCAGGGCAAGCAATGAAACAGGATGAAAAACAACAACAGCAAGAAAATTATATGGCAAGGATAAGCCAACACATATGAGTCTTAACCATCAATGTAATTGGTCTCAATTCACCAATGAAAAGAAACAGACTGACAGAGTAGATAAACAAAATCCAACAATATGCTACATACAGGAAACACATTTAATTCCAATAGAAATTCATAGATCTCAAGTAGAAGGCTGAAAAACAATACTCCTTGTGATGGGAACTCAGAAAAAACCCACAGAGGCAACTATTCTGTCTGCCAATGATGTGACCTTCAAGCCAAAACTGATCAAAAGACATAAAGAAGGTCACTATATATTTGTTAAGGACAAACTCCAAGAAGAAGAGATAATAATCATAAATATATACACAGCAAATGTAGGTGTACCCAACTATATAAAAAAATCTTAATGAATACAAAACTCAAATAAACACTAACACAGTTGTAACAGGGGACCTTAATATCCTATGGTCACAAACAGGTAGATCAAATAGACAAAAAATCAACAAAGAAGTGTCAGGAGTCAACTGAACCTGTGAACTAAAGGAATTAGATGACAGCAGAGTGTTATATCCCACAACATCAGAATAAACATTCTTCTCAGCCATACGAGATGTTCTGCAAGGTAGACCACATGCTAGTACATAGAATATGCTTGAGTATATACAAAGGAATTGATTATCCCATGCATATTAGCTGACGATAGTGCAATGAAATTGGAAATCAATGGCAACAGAAATTTTAAAAACTCCGTAAGTACATGAAAATTAAATTATACCTATTTGAACAACCAATATGTCTCAGATGCAACAAAGGAAAAAAATTAAACTGCATCTACAATTAAATGATAATGCTGATAGAATATATGGGAACTGATGGGGTGCAGCAAAAACAGCCCTACAAAGGAAATTTAAGTGGTGATTTCCTGTATCACAAAAACAGAGTGGGCTCAAAGTTCCAAATGTTGAACCTCAAGGTTCAGAAAAAGAACAAATCAGGCGCAAAGCTAACATGAGAGAGGAAATTCTAAAGCTCAAAGTAGTGATTAATGCAATTAGGACTAAGAAAACAGTACAAAGCATCAATGAATTAGAGTTATTTCTTTGAAAAAGTAAATAAAATTGATAAAACCTTGGCCAACTTTATCAAAAAAGGAAAGAAAAGACTCAAATTCATGCAATTAGGAATAAGAAATTTGAAATCAAAACAGCTCATGCACAAATCCAGAAAATCAACAATAAATACTTTGAGTACCTTTATTCTCATAAGATATAAAACACAGAAGAAATGGACAGATTCCTAGATATGTAAGAATTACCAAAGTCAAATCAAGAATATATAAAATTTCTAAATAACCCAGGATCAGTCAAAGAAATTGAAAATGTAATTAAAAGCTTACCAATAAAGAAATTCCCAGGGCTGGTGAGATGGCTCAGTGGTCTAAAGCATCTACTTAGAGCAAGCTTGACAAAGCACAGGGACCACAGTTCGATCCCCCAGCACCACATGCCAGCCAGCCCCGCCCCCTGGTGGGCTGAGCTGGCCACACACACACACACACACACACACACACACACAAATAAATAAATAAAATTAAAAAAAAAAAAGAAATTCCCAGGTCTTGGTGGATTCACTCAAGAATTCTACAAGAAATCTATAGAGGATATAATACCATTAATACTCAAACGCTTTAATGAACTGGAAAGAGAAACAGTATTCCCAAGCATTCTCTGAAGCAACTTATTACCCATGTACACAAACCAGAGAAGGACCCCAACAAACAAGCAAACTATAGGCCCATCTCTCTAACATAGATGCAGAAATCCTCAATAAAATATTGGCAAACAAAATGGAACACATCATCAAGAAGATTACAGCATGATCAAGTGGGTTTATCCGAAGGATGCCTGAATGGTTCATCATACTCAAATCAATAAATATAATATGGGGCTGGGGAGATGGCTCAATAGAATAAGTGCTTCCCTGGCAAGTGCAAGGGTCTGAGTTAAATCCCAGGTTCTGCCAAAAAAAAAGAAGAAAAATAAGCATAAATATAATGTACCATATCAACAGAGCCAAGTAGAAAAATCATATGATCATTTCAATAGACTTAGAAAAGCTTTTGACAGAGTCCATATGTATTCATGATTAAAAACCTGACAACAAATTGGACCAGATAGTCTTTACCTCAATCTGATAAGAGCCATTTATGCTTTTATCAACAGTTAAAACCATACTAAATGGACAGAAACTAAGAGCTTTCTCTCTAAGATCAGGAACAAGGTAAGGATGTCTATTATCACCATTCCTATTCAATTTGTTCTGGAAACACTGGCCAGAGCAATTTAATAAGAGAAAGAAAGAAAAAGAATAAAGATAGGAAAGGACAAAGTTAAATTATAATTATTTCCAGATGACATGATACTCTATATAGAACATCCAAATGACACCAAAGGATTTGTAGATTAATAACCAAAGTCAGTCACGTAGCTGGATATAAAGTCAACACTCAAAACTCCATAGCATTCCTGTACACAAATAACAACTTTGTTGATAGAGAAATTAGCCTTTCACAATAGTGTCTGAAGAAAATAAAATACTTAGAAATTAATCTAACAAAGGGATTTAAAATATCTCTATATTGAAATCTCCACAGTACTTTGAAAAAGGAAGTCAAAGAGGATATTGGAAAATGGAAAGATATTCCTTGCTCTTGGGCAGTAAGAAGCAACACAATGAAATTGGCCATACTTGCAAAAGTTTTACACATATTTAATGCAACATGTCACAGAACTAGAGAAAATAAGCCTAAAAATCATTTGGAGCCAGAAGAGACCTAGAATAACAAAAACAATTCATAGAGCAAAGGAATGATGGAGCATCACAATCCCTAATTTAAAATCATATTACAGGGGCTGGGGAGATGGCTCAGTACAAAAAACACTTCCCTGGCAAGTGCAAGGACCTGAGTTCAATCCCCGGTTCCGCAAAAAGAAAAAAAAATCATATTACAGAGGTCTTGTGATAAAAAAATGTAATCATATTGAGGGGAAAATAAAACAGACCCTTGAATTAGTGGAATAGATTAGAAGATGCAGAAACAACTCTGAACACACTCTGCCAACTTATCTTTGCAAAGAGGCCAGGCTCATTCACTGGAAGAAAGACTGCCTCTTTAATAAATGGTGCTGGCAAAACTGGCTTCATACTTTCTGAAGACTAAAACTAGACCCGTATCTATCACCATGCGCTAAACTAAAATCAAAATGGATCAAGAGCCTAAATATTAAAGCAGGAAAACTAAATATAGTGGAAGAGAGGATAAGTAGAACTCTTGAACACAGGAATAGGCGAAGTGTTCATGAACAAAACCCCAGGGGCTGGGGCGATGACTCAGTGGCATAGGCGAGTGCCTGCTAACACAAGGTCCTGAGTTTGATCCTTGGTACAAAAACAAAACAGTTGCATGGGAAATACTACAAAGAATCAACTGGGATTCTGGGATCTGGGATCCCAGATCTGGGATCTCATCTTATTAAAAAGCTTCTGCACAGCAAATGGAAATCTCCAACAGAGTGAAAATGCAATCCACAGAGTGGGAAAGATTTTTAGCCAGTTGTTCCTCAGACAAAAGACTCATACGTAGAACCATAATAAGAATTGAAAAAATCAGACCCCTCAAATTCAAGAATACAATTCAAACTGGACATCAGAGATGAATATATACTTCTCAGATGAAGAAATATAAATGCCAAATAAATATAAGAAAAAATGTTCAACATCATCGGTCATTTGAAAAATGCAAATTAAAACAATGCTGAGATTCCATCTCATCCCAGAAAGAATGGCTGTTATCAAGAAATCAACCAATCACAGGGCCTGGAGAGCTGCGGGGAGGTTGGGAAGGAACCTTTCTTCACTGTTGCTGGGAGTGTAGACTGGTACAACCACTTTGGGAATCAGTGTGGAGATTCCAAAACACCTAGGACTAGAGGTTCTATTTGGCTTAGCTATTTCATTTTTTGGTTACCTTGCCAAAAGAAACAAAACCATACCACTGAGATACACGCACATCTATGTTTACAGCAGCATGGGTTATAATAGCTAAATCTTGGAAAAAACCCAGATGCCCATCAACTGATGAATGGATTAAAAAGTGGGTGTTTTTTAATACAACAGAGTACTAATCAGGTACACACAAAGTTAAACTTGAGATACTCCTAGGTAAATGAATGCAACCCAGACCATACTCTTTTTTTTTTTCAAAGTTTTATTGATAAACAGATAGCAATGAGACAGTTTCAAATCAAATCGCTAGGACAGTTTCAACAAATAATACACTGCATATATTCTTCTTAGTGGTTAATTGCTGTACAAGATGCAGACTTGTGATCCTATTTACAAACACCATTAGAACAAATCATTCTATTCATTAAGAGAATGCAACTATATATCTATCCCAACCACTTTGAATACACAGATACAAAATGGACATTCATAGGTATACCCCATTTTTTCTAAGTTCAGTTATTGAATATTATAGGTGTGTAAACTCAGTAAAATATTCTAAAAGAGTCCAGTAGCCCATAATAGCATTGGGTCTTCTGTTTAACTGGCAATGTCAGAAATTATTGACCTGATTCCCCCTCAGCTCAACTTAACAGCATGGCTTTCTTTCCTATATTTCGTCTTCATACTTTTCTACTGGATGGTTAAGACCAAGGTAAAGCAGGACCTATGCAACAAGAATTGTAGCTTTTTGGTCTGAGAAGCAGACCATACTCTTACGTGAAACAATTCGGACACACATGTGTAACTATGGTATTGTCTTTCTGGTGCGAGGAACAGAAAGTATAAACAAGGACCAAAATGTATATGAGATATTGGGAAACGGGAAGAAATTGTTCAAATGAGAAGGGGAACAAGGTAAGGTACAGGAGATATTCTGAAATCATGAAATGTTCAAAAGGAAAGGGGACCTAAAGAGAAGAGGGGGAAAGGAAGGGAAAAAGAAAAAAGCAGAAAATAAGGATAAAGTAGAAAAAAAGCTTTGGAAATAAGAAGGGCTTGAAGAGGGGTGGGCTGTAGAGGAGGGGAGTGGGGGGGGAAGGCATCAAGGTACATCATGTACAGTTACAAAATTCCTGTGCTGCACGTGATCATTATGTGTATCTAAATTGTGCTAATAAACTTAATTTAGTTTAAGGGTTAGGCTTGCTGTAC
The DNA here is from genome assembly GCF_000260255.1 of Octodon degus. Taxonomy (NCBI): domain Eukaryota; kingdom Metazoa; phylum Chordata; class Mammalia; order Rodentia; family Octodontidae; genus Octodon; species Octodon degus. The sequence goes on along the minus strand of NW_004524649.1, from coordinate 3,475,332 downwards.
TCTTGGTAGCTCACTAAACATAAGGTCACTAAGAGTTAAAATTCTAATATATAACTCCGAAAAAGGGGTATAGATGTTTATGGGGTTTTTTGTTTTATTTTTTAGAGAGTACAAAATGGAGAAAAAAACACTAGAAATGATAAACTAAACAGGGATTGGAGAATGGTTGCTGTATTACATAATGTTATCTTCAAATTAGGTGTTTAGGCCCTTGTCCTGCGAGACGCCCTCTCTGGGAAGTCAGAGCCTCTCCCTCATCTTCTCATGGGCTACCATGGCATGGACTAAAGCAGACAGCATCCCAGGCACTGGGACAAAGTGGTGGCTTCTCAAGCTCCCGGGAAGGTGCGCTGGGCCCCTCCTCCTCTGCCATGAGTTCTATGTTGCTTTCTTCCTGGAGAAAAACTGAAAATAAGTATTTAAGAAGGAATCCAGTTTGTGTACGTCCAACCCCAAGTGGAAAAAGGAATTGGAGCATTCTTCAGGATTTCCCCTAAAGATACTGAAAAAGAGAATCGAATTCCTGAAGCGCCAGGCAGTAGTGGCTTAGGAAAAACAAAGAGAAAAGCTGGACCTTAACAACTTGATCACAAGGAAAATGAAAAAGAATAGAACAGTCTTCCTCACCTTTAAACATGATATCTCTTGTTTATGTTGGTATTCTAGGATCTAAGTTTGTATAGATGTGTTTGTTCAATTAGCCTTGTCTTTATTTTGTCTTCAATATTTGAGATTTTATTGGTTGCGTTGAGGATTAGTACACATGATTCACTTTGTACACAATTCTTAACACAAGTACCAAAAAAAGCCATGCATTGTTTTTCAGTTATTCCAGTGACTTTCCAGCTTCAAATTCAGAGTCAATTTTTCTGTAAAAGGATTAAGTACCAGTATCTTCAAATGCTGACAAAGTATTATGTAAGCCCCACCAATTTTACAATTTTGTATCACAGACACTATATACTCAAATTTTTGATCTTCCACAGCACATTAACAAAATGGGGCAAACCGGACTACCACTACCAGAGATTAAGTAACAGAGTGCACAGGATTCTGACAGGGCAACAACTAGGTTGTAGTTTTCTTTAGGAAACAATTCTACCAAAAACATGGGAATAGAAGTCATCTGAAGTATCCAAGACATATTAAATGTAGGACTGTAATTTCAAAGTGCCATTTAGTATGCTTTGTACTGAAGGATATAACCCCCACCTATGGAATGTTAAGTTGACACCCAAGATGGCCAAAGCCTGCCATAATTCAATAGCTCACTATTTCTGGTTGTTCCAAAAAATAAACAACTGTAGAATGATTTTGCCTCTAAAAAAATTATTTACACTTAGAAAATGTGATGAGGTAGGATTCCCTCCTTTTAAAAAATGTTTCTAGAGCTACTAAAAAACTTGCATTTACAAAATAGTTGACAAGAATATTCCTCTGGATTGTACAAAAAGGGAGATGGAGCACTGGTGAGGCATGGTATGTGATTAATCAGACTCAGCTTCTTCCTCTTCTGCTTCATCAAAGGCTGCACTCTCCTCATTTTTAGTTTCTCCATTTTCTGCAGGTAAATCTTCTTGGTTTCTTGTTTAGCCACTTCAGCCTGTTTTCCCTTGGCTCCCCTTTTCCCCTTTGCTTGCGCTTTTTTGTCCGAAGATTTATCCTTTCCCGCTGCCATATATATTTTACTGAGAAAGAAGTAGCACTGAGATAGTTTCAAAACAGGTTAGTAGGACAGTTACAATAATTAATACATTGCATAGTGTTGTCTTCGTAGAAGTTATTCATAGTACAAGATGCAAACATGATGTCTTGCCTAAACACTAGTAGTTCAAAACTTTCTTCTCACTGAACTAAGAGAAAGTAGCTGTATATCTATGCTATATATATATATATATATATATATATATATATATATATATTACTACAAAATGGTCCTTCATTTATAGCCCCCTTGTTTACTTTTGTCAGAGATGGGTTTTCCATTGCCATTCTATAATATATTGTAGGTGTACGAATTCAGCAGGATTACTCATCCAATATAGTCCAGTAGCCTAAACAGTAGTGGGTTATCCGCATGACTGGCAATGTCAGAAGTTGTTGACTTGAGCCTTTTATAGCTCAGCACATTAATAGGGCTTTACTTTTCTTGGCTTCATTTCCACTTTAGCTGGAACAGATTTAGTGACAACCCATCTTCTCTTGGGCTCCTCCTTCTCTGCCCCTTTGGCCGAGCTGACCTTCCTCTTGGGCATCTCGGTGGCACAGGGGAGCAGGTGGAAGCGTCTCCCTACGGGCTCCAGACCCAGGCAGAGGAGGTGTTCAGTTAGCTTGGCATTAAATTTAAAACATGAGGCCAAAATTTAGTTACTCAAAAGCAAGCAATTGTGATTGGAGAACTTGTAAAATTTATTGTTTAGCTAAATACTGTATTCAGTATAATGTCATGTGTTTCTTTTACCTGTTATTAAGCTTTTCGTTCTTACTGAAACAAAAGCATTGCATGATGTTCTAATTACTAATCTCGTTTATTTGATATTTGCTTCGATCTTTGTACTGATGCCACTTTTGTTGGCATCTGATTTGAGACAGTGCCATATTTTTATGCCTTCTATTTGCTTTAAAAAGCAGGGTTCGAGTTTTGCTTATTAAAAATCATCAGTATTAATTAAACCTAATCTTTATCATTCTTTACAAAGGGGAACCAAAGGTGTAATGTTGACAAAATTTGATCAGATGTCCTCCTTTTAGGTAAGGTTAAGGACAATTTGGTCTTGAGGGGTTACACCGTTGTTAATCAAAGGTTTTAAGACAACTGCAGTTGGGCCTGGTGGTGCATCCTACCACTTGGGAGGCTGAAACCAGAGGATCACTGTGAGCTTGACGCAGAGTTCAAGGCCAGCCTGAACTACATAGTGAGACCCTGTTTCAAGAGAATGAAGACAAAAACAAACAAAGAAAAAAATCCCTGCAAAGTTGGGTATGGTGGCAAATACCTGTAATCCCAGCACTCTCGGGACTGAGATGGGAAGATCACTTGTAAATCTGGGGCCAGTCTAGGCTGCTTAAGGGAGTTCCAGGGCAGCCTGCACTACATAGCAAGACTATGTCTTTAAAAAGCCCAAAAATAATAAATAAATAAATAATTAATTAAATATTAAAAAAGAAAACAATCACAAAGCTGGTGTGGTAGTGCAGCACATTTGTAATCCCAGCTACAGGGGAGGATGAGGCAGAAGGCTTGTAAATTCCAGCCCAGCCTGGGTAATTTAGCAAGATGCTACATTAAAATTAATAAAATAAAGAGCAGAAGGAGAAGGCCTGGGCATGTTGTTCCGTGTAGAGCACTCGCCCAGCATGTGGAAGGCTGTGGGTCTGGTCTTCAGCACTGGAGAATGGAGCAAGGGACCAAAGCCACAAAAACGTACAATGCTAGCGTAGAATCAGAAACATACCATGGAGCACATAAAAAGGGGTATTTTCCTTGAATATATGTGCGGTTCAATTTCATAAACTACTACTTTTCAAGCTTATACTTTTATTTTATTTTATTTATTTATTTTTTTTTTGCAGAACCGGGGATTGAACTCAGGCCCTTGCGCTTGCCAGGGAAGCGCTTATTCCACTGAGCCATCTCCCCAGCCCCTCAAGTTTATACTTTTAAAGTGAATATGTAAAACACAACAGGCAAAGCATGCCATAAGCCCTGAGCTATATCTGAAGTCCTTGGCACTCTGCCTTTCTCAAGATAGCCAGCAGTATAGCTGAAGAAGTGTGTGTAATCTTACTTGTTAACTGACAGCTTGCTTCCTTATAACATTTTTGCTTAGTGTCTGGCTGTCAGTTTTCAACACTAACATGTTTTGGGCTGGGAGTGTAGCTCAGCACCACAGCTTCTGCCGGACAAGCACGAGGCCTTGAGTTTGATTCCTCGTATCAAAAACAAACAAGCAAAAAATGATTAACTGAAAATTAACCACATTTTAATAGGAATGTTTTAGATTAGTGGAAAAGAATGCTTAGTTTTATAATACACTAAAAATTTAGTTGTTTAGATTACCAGATATAAACATTCAAAATTGGTTTAAAAAAGTTATTAGAAATCAAAAAGAAGAAAAAAAAGAAGAAAAAAATTTAAGCATTAGCTTCTCCTTTCATCAGCAATACAATTATCCAAACTATCCTGCCTATCTATCTACCTATTATCTATGTTTTCTTTTCTTTCTTTAATCCTTTTCCTCATCCCAGCTTTTTCTTCCCACTGAACTGAATCTTTCCCTTTCACAGGCATCTATTGTATCTTTCAGATTGTATTTACTCTTTTAGGTTCTCACGTCAGCTAGACAACAGGTTGTTTGCACATGTGGGTCTGATTTATTTCACTTATCAGTACAGTCTCTAGTTCCATCCACTTGCCTATAAAAGCCTCAACTTTATCTTTGTATAGCTGAGTAATACTCCTTGTGTAAAAATACCATGTATTTTTATCCTATCCTCAGTTGATGGGCATTTAAGTTGCTTCCGAGATTTAGCTATGACAAATTGCACTGCTATAAACACGCGTGCACCTGTATCACCGTGGTAGGATGTTTTTCAGAAGGGGGTTAGATGGATTGAGTTGAACACCCAGTTCTAGCTTCCTGAGGAATCTCCACACCGATTTCCCTAGTGGCTGTACCCCTCTGCACTCCCACCGACAGCGGAGAAGTGTACCTTCTCCCCCACAACCCTTCTGGCATTGCTGTTGGCTGACTTCTTGATGACAGCCATTCTTTCTTGTATAAAATGAAATCGCAGCATTGTTTTAAGTTTCATCTTCAGAAGGACCGACAATGTTGATCATTTTTCCCCACATATTTATTTGTCATTTGTATTTCTTAATTTGTGAATTGTATAGTCATCTCAGATGCTCACTTTGGGGTTGGGTCTTTGAACTTAGGGGGGACTGATTTTTTTTTTAAAAAAGGTAGAAGTTATAGATAGAAGTCCTTTGTTTGAGGGACAGTCAGCTATTATTTTTTTTTCCAAATTTGTGGGTTTTCTTTTTTCAAATTGCTTATAATGTTTATTGCAATTAACATTGTTCCTATAGGATCTTTCCTGGAAACCTTGAACCTACTGTCTTATCATAAACTACTTAAAGTAGAATTCTGATCATTGTTTAAAGCAGAGCATCCCCAAAGTGTGCAAAGTTTGTGTATATTTGCACATTTGCACTGATAAATTAAAACACATGTGTAAGATCTTCTGCTTGAGTTTCCTGTTTTGGGGGATCCTGCTTGTTCATCTCTCAAATTCATCTATTTAGGGATTCCCTATTACAGGATAATCTGTTATGCTGGCCTGACAAGGGTTAATGCTTTTCCTCTTTCTGGAGTATTTATAATTTTAAAAGCTTTATAACCTACTCTGCAAAGAAAATGTTTCCAGTGTATAATTTTTATGTAATAAAATCATGATATTTTCTAGAAATTGTATGCCACATCTGGGATATAATCTTCCTTATATATAGAAAAACTGGCCTCTGCAACTTGAGTCTAAATTGAGTCTCCTAAAAATAAGTGCTGATATAAAATGTCACTAAGCTTCTTTCCAAAGGCTTTATAAATTTTTACTACTGATTCATTTTAAAAATTTAAATCTTCTACTTATTTGGCATAGGATCTCACTACGCAACTCCAGCTCATAGTGATCCTCCTGTCTCAGCCTCCCCAACACTGGGATCACAGGTGTACACTACACCTAGTTTTGGTGGCCGGCTCAGCGTGCCTGTGGTTCCAGGGTGGCAGGGCATGCAGTACCAGGGATCTAACCTGGGTCCTTGCACATGCCGTGCAAATGCTTAGATCACTGACCTATCTCCCTAACCCTGGTTCATAATTTTGACCCTTCATAAATTCTTTGATCAACAGCATTTACAACTTTAAAAGTGAAGAATTTATCATGTTTGTTCCATATTTTGAATATTATACCATTGAGCATTCCTAGATTTAATTAAAGATAAGCAATTTCCTGAAGGCTGATTCAAGATTTGCAAAATTTTGGATGCACAGTATGACAACGTAAAACTAATGGATAGTTATCCCATTTAAAGGTTTATTCATGGGTTTTGCATTTTATCTCCTAAATGACATCTTGGATTTTCTTTTCTTTTCTTTTTTTCTTCCCAGACATAGGCTTTATTTAAATTGCCACCAGAAGTAATAGTTAAAACATTTCAGTAGTTGACAGAAAATGAGATCTTAAACATGTGGAGTACAGAAAACTTGGACAAAATAACTGAGTTAGTAGGTGTGCTGAAAGATCTGACTTTATTTATTTTTATATTAATTTTATTGAGAAAGAAGTAGCAATATGACAGTTTCAAATCAGGTTAGTAGGACAGTTACAATAATTAATACATTGCATATTGTTGTCTTTGTAGTACTTATTCATAGTACAAGAGGCAGACATGATATCCTGTCCAAACACTATTAGTACAAATCTTTCTTCTCATTGAACATCTTGGATTTTCAATGACAGATGTCTTCTCCTGAAGGTTTTGCCAATCTCTGCTTTCATAGGACTTCTCTCCTGTGGGAGTTCTGTGTTGTACAATGAGAGTTGATTTTACACTGAAAGAATCTTCACATTCATTGCTTCCGTAAAATTTCATCCCTGTGTGGATCCACTAATGTTTAACAAATGGTGCCTTCCGGATGAAGCTTTCCCCACATCCACTGCATTCAAAGGGCTTTTCAATTTTATGCATATGAGGGTTGACTTTGGCTGGAGGCTTGTGCACATTCCGAGCTTTCATAAGGCTTCTCTCCAGTGTGAGTTCTTTTCTGTACAACAAGGTGCGCTTTCTGGATAAATATTTCCCCACATTCATGGAGTTTCTCCCCAGTTTGAATATTCAGCCTTTTACTACAAGATTGCTTATGGCAAAGAATTTTTCCTTGCTGATTGATTTCAAAGAACTCTGCAGCTTTATCAAGTTTAGAACAGAGACATAATCTCCTGTATGACTTACACCCGTTATCTTTCTTACATAGCTTTTTAACTAAAAAAGCTTCAATTATGTTGAACATTTTTCTCCATGAATAATATTTAGGGAGTCTTTATTTTATGGAAATAAAATCTGTGTTCACAAATATGATATTTCTTCATGTTCTACCTTCTTGGCCCCTTTAATCCTTCATTATTTCCTTGTCTCTGAATGCAGTTTGTCACAGGGGTTTGTTTTGGCTTTCCTTGTAGTTATCCACCCACCTATCAACTTGCCAGACTTCTAATATCAGCACTTCAAAATCCTTGAGGCAAAGATAGATACCCCTGGACTGCTCCTCATCTGGTTTCCTCTGTCTGCCTCCCAGGCCTCTTCTCCTTGTCCAAGCTGAAGATCACATCTGATTGGGCAACTAGATACCCAAAGGCACCAGGTGGCTGTATTCTCAAGCAGGACATCCCTGTGGAGGCTCTTCTGAGCAGGGTCCAGCTGCTGCCCCTCCTCTGGGGTAAAGTCCACAGCACATCCCTGAAGCTCAGTAATTCCTGGGACACTGCCATGCTGCTGTGCTGGATGGAGGTTTCTCTGTTGAGGCCCCAAAGATCAGTGGTGGATAACAGCAACCAGAGCTACTACAGTCCACCCTCCCTGGTCTTCTGTGGGTTTTCTTTTTATTCTGTTGGTTATCTCTTTTGACTTGCAGACATTTTTCAAAGAGATAAGATCCCAAATGGTGATTCTTGGAAATATATCCTGTGTAGTTGGCATTTGTTCATGAACTCTTTACCTAACCCTATGTCTTTAAGATTTCTACCTACTAGCTCCTTCAGAAGATGTAGTGTTCCAGTTTTAATGTTTAAATCTTTGATCCATTTTGACACAAATTTTGTGCATGGTGATACATATGGGCCTAATTTTAGCATATGGTAAAATTAGGAAAGCCAGTTTTGACAGCCCTACATATTAAAGAGGCTGTCTTTTCCAGTGTACATATTTGGTCCCTTTGTCAAACATATGATAGCTGAGTGTATTTGTAGTTCTGTGTGAATCTTCTACCCTGTTCTATTGATCCTCAGGTCATTTTTTTTTTTAGAATACTATGCCAGTATCATCACAGTAGTTTTTTAGTATAATTTCAAGTCAGGAATTGTCATACTTCCTGCCTTTCCTTTGTTACCCAGGATTGCCTTTGATATTCTAGGTCTCTTGTGGGTCAAGATGAATTTCAGGAATGTTTTCCATAGCTCTCTGAGGTTATTTTAATTGGCATTGCATTGAATCTATATAACAATTTTGGGAATGTGACGATTTTCACAATGTTGGTTTTTCCAAACCAGAAGCAAGGAAATTCCATTTTCTCAAGAAAATTCCATTTTTATTAAATCCTCTTTGATATCTTTTCACAAGAGTAGTATACTTTGCACTGTATAAATCTTTTATTTCCTTTGATTGGGAAATAAAATTGATTGGGTCTTTGAATTTAAAGGGGGGCTGAGATTGATTTCTAAATACATCTTTTTTTTTTTTTTTGTATGTTGTTGTGAAAGGCTTGGTTTCCCTAATTTCTCTCTGGATGCATTCATTGTTTGTGTATAGAAATGCTACTGATTTTTGTTTGTTGATTTTTTATTTTGCTACACTAGTAAATTTGTTTATTAAATGCAAAATTCTCTTGGTGAAGCATTTGATGTATTCTATGTAGAGTATCATGTCATCTTCAAATAAATAATTTTACTTCTTCCTTTCCAATCATTATTCCTTTTATTTCTCTTCCTCATCTAATTGTTATGGCTAATGTTTCCAGAACTTTATTGAATGGGAATGAAGACAGTGGGCATCCTTGTCTTGTTCCTGGTTTTAAAGTGAAGGCTTTTGGTTTTTGTACAGTTAGCATGATCTTGGCTTTTGGTTTGTCATGGATGGCTTTTATCAGGTTGAAATTAAGATAATCTATTTCAATGTTCTGCAGGGGCTTTTTAAAAAAATCATGGATGAGTGTTGGACTTTGGCCAAAACATCTTCTGCATCTATTGAAATTATTGTGTGATTTTTATCTTTGGCACTGTTGACATGCTGCATTAGATGTATGGATTTGTGTATATTGAAACACCCCTGCATTCCTGGGATGAGTTCCACTCGGTCATGATGTACAATCTTCTTGCTTTGCTGCATTCTGTTTGCTAGTATTTTATTGAGGATTTTTGCCTCTGTGTTCATTTGGGAGATTGGCCTGTAGTTCTCTTTTTCGGATGGGTCTTTCTCTGGTTTTATATTTGACTACAGGAATGAGTTTGGGAGAATTGTTTGCTTTTCAATTTAGTTGAAGAGTTTTAGGTATATTGGGATTAATTCTCTAAATTTCTTGTAGAATTCAGCTGTGAATCCATTAGGACCTGGGCTTTTTTCTGTTGGTATGTTTTTTTTTATTACATTTTCAATTTTATTCGCTGATATAGGATTATTCAGAATTTTGATATCTTTTTGATTCAACTTTGGTAATTCATATGTATCTAGGCATTTGTCCACTTGTTTGTGTTTTTTTAACCTATGAGAGTAAGGATTTTCAAAGTACATATTGCTAATCTTCTGAATTTCTATAGTGTCTGTAATGATTTCACCCTTTTCATACCTCATTGTATAAATTTGATTTTTTTTCCTTTTTTTGGATAAGGTTGGCTAGGGGCTTATGAATTTTATTTATTCTTTCAGATAACCCACTCTTAAATTCATTAATAGCTTCTATTGTTTTCTTCATCTCAATTGCATTAATTTCTGCTCTGATCTTTATGATTTTCTTTCTTTTATGGGCTTTGGGTTTGACTTGCTCTTCTTTTTCTAGGAGTTTGAGATACAGCATAAAATTGTTTGGGCTCATTCTATTTTCTTGATGTAGAATTTACTGCAACAAATTTCCCTCTTCAGGCAGCTTTCTTTGCATCCCACAGGTTTCAGGAAGTTGTAAGTGTATTTTTGTTTGATTGTAAATATTGTTCAATTTCCTCTTTAATTTCATCTGTGACCCATTGATTGTTCAGGAGGGTGTTATTTAATTTCCATATGTTTATGGAATGTCTGATGTTTCTTTTGTCAATAATTTCCAAATTCATTGCACTATGGTCAGATAATATGCATGGGATAATTTCAGTTCTTTTGCATTTACTTAATCACGTCCTATGTGCTAGTACATGTTCTATTTTGGGAAACATCCCATGTGCAGCTCAGAGGAATGTGCATTCTTTTTTTTTTTGGCTGAACTGGGGATTGAACTCAGACCCTTGTGCTTGCCAGGCAAGGACTTATTCTACTGAGCTATCTCCCCTGCCCCTGTAATGTGCATTCTGATGTTGGGTGGGACACTCTGTAAAATTCTACAAAGTCCATTTTCTTCACAAGCTTGATTTAGTTCTGTTATATCTTTGCTGATCTTTTGCCTAGTTGATCTACCTCATTGTGTCAATGGGTTGTTGAAGTCGCCCACCACAATTGTGTTATTTCTCATTTGATTATTCATGTTCATTAAAATTTGTCTTATATGGATGGGTACTTCTACATTGGGTGCATATATTTATGACTGTTATGTTTTCTTACTGCAGTTATTCCCTAACAAGTATGTAGTGACCTTCTTTATCTCTTTTAATCACTGTTTGAAGTTCATATTGCCAGCAACCAGAATAGCTATTTCTGCTTTTTTCTGGGTTCCTATCACATAAAGTACTTCTTCCTTCCTTTGATTTTTGTTCTATGTATTCCTTTGGGTTTAATGTTTGTTGTATATAGCACATTGTTGGGTTCTGTTTCTTGATCCACTCTGCCAGCCTGATTCTTTTCATTGGTGAATTGAGGCCATTTACATTTATGATTATAATTGATATGTATTGGCTTATCTTTGTCATGTTATTTTTATGCTGCTGTTTCCCTACTTTCCCCCCTCTGTTTAACTACAGGCTCCACTTGATGGTTCCTTTCTGTTGTTGTCCTTGAAGTTGTAGGGTGTTTTTTATGTCTCTTTCTAGAATATCTGTCAGTACTCTTTGTAGGGTTGGTTTGGTGGTCATAAACTTCTTCGTTGTCCTTTGTCACGGAAGTATCTTAGCTCTCTATTAAATTTAATAGATAGTTTTGCAGTGTGCATCAATTTGAGTTGGAAGTTGTTTTCTTTCAGGACCTGAAATACTTCACTCCATGATGTTCTTGATTTGATGGTTTATGTTGAGAAATCTGCTGTAATTCTTATGAGGCTTCTATTATAAGTGATTTGTTTCTTTTCTTTAACAGGTTTTAATTTTTCTGTTCTTGTGTTGCATTTCTGGAATCTTTATTGTTATGCATCTGAGTGTATATCTATTTTGATTACGGCTAATTGGAGTTCTATATGCCTCACTTAACTGTATGTCAGATTCTTTTCCCATGCTTGGGAATTTTTTTGCTAGTATTTCTGCAAATAGTCTTTTATATCATTTGTGTTGACTTCTGTTGTTTCAGTGATCTTATGAGTCATATATTGTTTTTCTTTGAAACATCTTGAAGCTGTTATGTTGTTATTTGCTGCTTTCTTGTTATTTTGAGATTTTTCCTTTCACAGTCACTAGCTGTGAAGTCTTCAAAGATATCAAATTCTATGTTTTTTTAAATTTTTTAATTTTTTATTTTTTCTATGTTCAGTTTTGTTCAAGTGGCTTTTCCAGCTTTCAATGGAATGCTCAATTTTCTAGATATCTGTTTGAATCTGTTTCATGCATTTTAGTTTTCTCCTGGATTGTTTGTTTAATGTTCCCATCATTTTTCTATTCTCCTCTATTTTTCTATCTATGTCTTCTTCATATCTGCTGAGTAATTGTTTCATGATCGTTGTCATTTCTTTTTTTATTTTTTCAACTGGGAGATTATTTCTGATGTGATTTCTTCTATAACCTGATGGAATTGTTTTTTTACTTCAGTTACCATGATTTCAGAAATTTCAGGAGTATGAATCTCAAGGTCCTGCATGATCTTGTGTTCTGAACTTGTTCTTAATGGGCTGGACCACTGGAATTACCTTTTTCTTTTTGTTTTGACATTTTTCAAGCTCCCAATGTTTACTTCGACTCAGCAGTGATGGCATAAGGTTGGGTGTGTGTGATCAAGGATCCCACACACCACTGGGAGGGCAGGATAGGCCTCACCAGGTCACCGCATGTGTCTTGTGTCCGCCTGCTTTCTTTTTTTTTATTTTTATTTTTATTTTTTGAGAGCATTGATATATTTATTATTTACTAGGCGAAAATAAATCTCAAAAGTGATTGCTATAAATTTGGAAAGAATCTCAAAGTCCAGCCTCTACTCAACATGAGCATTTCCTTGTTCTTTCAGTTTT
>NW_004524649.1:3447758-3455823 GCF_000260255.1 Octodon degus | reverse complement strand
CTGTGCCTGGGCTGGGACTCCACCTGCTTTCTATGATGGTGGAAGAGCAGGCTCCAGCTCAGCTGAACTTTGTTGTGGGTGGAGGGAGAGGTTAAGGCAGAGCCCCTCAGGTCTGCATAGGTGACATGTTTTTGCCTTCCTTTTACAATGGTGGGAGAAATACAAGCCCCTCAGCTGAACTCCAGTGATGTTTGGGGGAGTGGATGGAGTGGGTCTCCCCAGGTCCCCGTAGGTGTCCTGTGTCTGCCTGCCTTCTAGGACAGTGGGACAAGCAGCTGTTGCTCAGCTGAGTGTGACAATGATAATGATACTTATATTTTAAAAACATTTTATTTTAGGAAAAAAATATTTTTTCCAAATTCAGAAATTTTATAATTTATTTTAAAGGTAAATTTCATGAATGAAGAAAAGCAGAAAGAAAAGAGTGACGTAAAGAAGGACATGGGTAAGATAATATTTTTGGCAAGAAAACATCTATCTGGTAAGAAGTTCACCTACCAGAAAGTGAAATAATAAAGATAAGAACAAAATCAGAAAGCTAACATAAGTCACAAAAAATTGGCCAGTGACAAAATTTCTGAAAGAAACTTTCTAAGCATGATAAGGTTGCCTATGATTTCACCAACTATTTACATATTTTTTTCAAAACAACAACAACAACAACACATACATCATTACTGTTCTTTAAAACAATGTTTTAAAGTATTGAGTCACTCTTAGTGAAAATTGACAGAAAGAAGTCTAAGAAAAATTTTGTGTTTATCAACTTTATTTCCTTCTTTGTTTTCTCTTTTTGATTACCAAAGAAATGGAGTCTTGAGGGAGTCTGGGTTTGTTTAAATGCTCAGTTTATGACTCTGATTATATGAACAACTATTTTTTTAGGTTATTGCTCAGTATGTGGCACTTCTTACATCTTGTCCTAGAGGTGCATAAGGCAAGGATTATGCCTGCTGTGAGAATGTGCAAAAGTTGTGAGACTCATAATGCATGGGTATGATACATGCCCAGTAACCAGTCAATGATGTTTTGCCCAACGCACAGGCATCTGGACCTGACCATTACGACCTGGTCCATAGAACCCAAAGGTCATGCTGCCATTCTGTACCATTCAGGTGGGAAAACTGCCACTTGGACAGAGCTGTCATTGGAACTATGGTGTCCATCTGCTGGCTATAACTCAATAACTTATTGCACAAATGAGTCACACTTCTACATCAGGTAATAAGTATACTTGAGGTTATTAATTATACTGCTTCTTAATCTTGTGTGAGATCCAAAGCCATTCTCTGTTTTTTGTCACTAAGTTAAACTTGAAGATGTCATAAGTATAAAACCAAATGATTACAGCCATATTACTGAGGCATCAATTCTGAATTTTGCCTTAAAAATGGAAAGTTAAGTTTATACACAAACATTTCTATGTATTTGTGCTGTTAATTATCACTGACTTCTTTGTATGTCAAATGCATATCACTCCCTAACTGTGCAAGTTTTCTAAAATACAGAATTGAGGAAAATACCTTGAGGTACTGGTTCCCACCCCAGGACCAGCATTGTGAAGATAGACATTTATAAGGGGGTGTTACTTTATTGTACTAGAATAATTACATATTACTGGCTAAACACAGGAATTCCAGAATAATTGACCCAAAAATCACAAGTGTAAATATATCCACTTAAAAGGACTCTAATTCTGATGGGACTAAACTTACTTATTATGTTTCTTAAATCTTTATGCTGTTTTGCTCTTGGTATCTTAGTTTGGGATTTTCCATGCAATAGTTTGCAAGCATGTCCTGTCCACATTCTTCAGGGTTACAGCTTCTAACAGACAATCTGAGGGGCTCTCTGGGGAGACAGGCCATTCTGGGTAAGGTAGATGGAACTTAGGGAGTCTGAGTGCTTAGGGAAAATAACAGCAAGAGGAGCCCCATTGCCTGCATGGACACAGGTGCCACTGACCTCATAGGTGATCTCACTTTTGGGAGACCAAAGTGAAGGGAGATGAATGGACAAGAAGACAACTGATAATCTGGTCTCAATGATCATCCAGGACACAGGGATGACAGGTCCTCTCTGTCATGGTCCTGCACTTGCAGCAAGTCCCCCAACCTCCTGAACAGAAGACATTGGGCCCCAGAGAACAGGAGTCCTCCAATATGCATTGTGCTGAAGGACTGTCATCACAGGGCAGTGTCCTTGTGCTTCTTAGGACACCAAATGGTCACACTAGGCTATGGTCCCATCTGGGCAGATGACACAAATAGTAAGACTCTAAGAGCTCCAAAGGCTCTTCCCCTGAAGTAACCCCTGAGAAAGCTTAAGTGACCTCAACAGTAAGAAGAAGCTAAAAAAAAAAAAAAAAAGATGAAGCTATTTCAGTTGCATACTCTGCCTCAAGCACTCATGGGATAATATAACCAGAGAGTATAGTGGTTATGAACATTGAGAACATAAGAGAGCTTTTGTCTCTTTCTCCTTAAGGTTAAGGTGGGTAAACTCTCTCAGAGGAGAGAAAAGAGGTCATGACAGAGTCAGAGGCCATCATAGGGACTCAGACAGGCAGACCCCAGGATACTGATACCTGCTTACTACCAGTGGAGTCTGCATTTTGCTCTGGGACAGGCTGGGACTTATGCCACTTTAGCTGTGAACCATGGTTCTTCACTTGGGCTTCAGAGGCTTGATAGCCAACAGCACAACAGAGCTCTACCATCTTTTGGGTCCCTTTCACTGTAAAACCTGGGTCAGCTCTCTTCTCTGCTGCCATGGGCCTGGTGGTCATTTAGGATTGGGCTGGACTGGGTTGGTCAGCCTTGGACTTGTGTGGTCTCATCTCCAGGACAGAGAGGTTGACAGGGACATTCAACTCCTTCCAGAAGCCTGAAGCCACTGTCCTGGACCTTGATCACCAGGATTCCTGGGAAAGAAGTCCTGTGTGACTGAGACCCCATGTAATCAGTCTTATGGATAGGAAACTGTCCTGCAGCCATCCAGATTCTAGAGCTAGGACTGAGACAATGAGAAACTGAGCACCCAGACCCCAGCACACCAGCCAGTCCTGGACAGCAGCCATCTTCCTGTGTGGAGGGCCAGTCTGATCTCCTGTATCAGGGTGACCTCCCCAGCCTCTTAAGCTAGATCCTTTTCTTCCCTGTCCTGCCTCTGATCTTCAAGTCCAAGCTTTCCTCCTATAATAAATCATACTGCTACAATTAGCTTCAGGGTGCATGAACAAGGTGCTCAGTCATGGGTTCCATCCCCAGGAAATGTCATCACATGTGTAAGCGTTTCTCAGAGTCCCACAGATCTCTGAGACCTCGAGCACTCCACGTAAGGGACTCTTAGCCTGCAGTCAAATAAAAGCCCACCATGAGCCACAGGAGCCCCAAGGCTGGACCTGAGCCAAGGGCCTTTCTCAGATGGTCACTGGAGCTGGGGTGGAGCAGGGCACTCTAGCTGGCTGACTGGGTCACCTTCTGTAAGCCTTGTCACCAGAACAGAGCCAGGGCATTGCAGACAGCTGGAAGGGGTGGACAGTGGGCAGAATCCATGGGAATGGGTGATGTGGACAAGTATAGGCCCTGCCCTATCTCTGGTGTGTGGTTATGCTAGGAAGACTTTGTGACTCTGAAACAGTCCTGAGCCGTGGGGACAGCTCACTCAGCCCTGCCTGGCACCCAAGACCCTGCCACACAAGGGAGCTGCTCCAAGCCTTTATTCAGCAAGGCAGGGGTGGCTGTGTGCACTTCCCACTTGTGTGGCTAGGAAGCAGAGCGGAACGAAGAGGGGACAGGTCATGGGTGTCCACATAGCCTGGAGGAGCCTGCTCTCCTGAGCCCCGGAACTGCGGCATGGAGGAGACTATACTCGGGTTGGTCTCCAAGAAAGGGCTGAGGACACTGCAAGGAACTCTGGTATGTCATGGTTGTTGTCTGGCCAAAACAAAGCTTAAGCTTGGTGACACTTGGAGCTTGTCAGTTCTATGAGGTATTCCCAGGGCCTGAAGAAGACCTCGAAGGAGCAGAGCTGCATCTGCTAAAGGAAGAGAGAGAGGGACAGTGAGTGCAACTTCAGGAGAGAGGGAGGACCCCAAGGGGAATTCCTTGTATGGCTCTGTCTCCAGCTCAGGGATCCCAGGTCCTCCTCATCCCCTGTGTCTCCCAGGGAGCAGCCCTGCAGGGACAGGAGCCCAGAGGGCTCAGGAAGGCTCAGCGCTCATGGCCCCAGCTCCTCCACCTCAGCCCAGGGCAACACTGAGAGGTACACAAGGGAGAGCTGGGCCGGGGGACCCAGAGAGGTGGAGTGGGCCAGGGGACAGGTACTTAGCACCCAGAATGTGGCCTCAGGGAACCTGCTGTCAAGAGAATCTGAAGCTGAGGTGGGGGTCTCAGCCCTCCCAGCTGTGATCTGCTCAGCCTGGCTGTGGGCAGGGCAAGGCTCTGACTCCCAGAGCCCTCTTCCTCCTCACCATCCCTGCTGCTGCCCCTCTCCTCAGTTGGAGCACCCCAAAAGCAGGGGTCACCTCCCAGTATGGCACTTCCCGGGTCCCACTCGGCATTGCATCAATCCTGTGTACACAGCCCTGGTCTGCTACCTGTGTGTGCACAGATGTGCAGGTGTATACACACTCATGTGCTTTTCACACTCACCTGTCCCCGCATATGAACACAAAACACATATCTCTTCACTCACACACATGTGCTCACAGTGCACACATGTGCACACAATCATCTCCCATATCGCTCACATGGGTGCACACTTTCACCTGTCTACACGTGTGCATATTTATTGCTTGTCATGACTCGTGTGTACTCATCCCCACACATGGCCCACATGTGTTTATATATACAACTTTCCACATGTACCACAACTTTCCATATGTACCACAAAACACATATCTCTTCACTCACACACATGTGCTCACAATGCACACATGTGCACACAATCCTCCAACACACATACTGTCTATAAGACAGTATAAACCAAACACACACACGTGCGTGCGCGCACACACACACACACACACACACACACTACTTGAGTTGCCCCTGCCCACTTGAAGCTCATACCGGCTCCTCACTGAAGGGACAGTCAACCTGGTTGGGCTGGTCCTTGGCACAGGTGGTTCTGCCAATCTCCACATCCAAGTAGTAGCTCTTGCCAGTCGCCACCTAGGATGGAAGAGCAGGACTCAATCAGGGCTCCGTCTACCTCAGTCGCAGTTACTGGCTACACTGGACTCACTGTGCTTACCAGGGCTCAGGCCAAACCCAGTCCAGCATTCTGCTCCAGATCATCCTGTGTGATGGCCCCGCCCTGTGTTCAACCTGTCCCCTTCCTGGGAGCTACAAAGATCAGTCTTGTGCACCAGAGCAAGACAGAAACCAGAACCAGGCCAGGTAGGAGCCTGGGCTGTACCCTCTGATCTGGGCCCTGGGAAGGGAGCTCAACTTGGGCAGCAGCCAGGGCACTGAGCCAGCACTCTCTGTCCAGGATGGAGGGTGGCTTTGCCCAGCAGGCTCTGTGCCTGACAGGACCCACTGGACACTGTTACAGGAGAGCTGTGACCTGAAGATTAAGCACAGCTGAGGGCTGGAGAGATGGCTCAGTGGTCTAAAGCACCTACTTAGAACAAGCTTGGCAAGGCATCAGGGACCGCGGTTCAATCCCCCAGCACCACATGCCAGCCAGCCCCGCCCCCTGGTGGGCTGAGCTGGCCACACACACACACACCACTCTCTCTCTCTCTCTCTCTCTCTCTCTCTCTCTCTCTCTCTCTCATAAATAAAAAGAAAAAAAAAATAAAAAAAAAAGCACAGCTGAGCCCTTGGGGACCTGGTCCCCCACACCGGTATCTCCTATCTGGGGTTTGGCAGCAGGTGGCCCTGCTGCCCACAGGGACCATTGAGGATCATAGTGGAGATGCCCTAGACTGTCAGGATTCTCAGAGGTTCATTGTGTGGTGTCATGGAGAACACACACAAAAAGAGGTGCATCAATGGGACAGCCAGTGTTGTCTTAGGGGCACCCTCACATCCATGTACTCTTGCTAGGATTCCTTCTGTGGCTAAGGACTGTGTCCCCAGCTGGGAGGACCTTGACAGGCTGAGGTCATGGGCACAGAGCAGCTGCCCAGGGAGAGGAGGCTGAGTCAGGATGGGCTACAGGACAGTGGACATCGTCTCCACCACGTGAGGCTCTGAGGCCACTGAGTAGTGTGAATGTGGCTTCCGGAGGTCAGCCTGGTCCTGGGTGTAAGAGTGTAGAGAGCAGGTCCTCAGGGGTGGGCAATGGCCACTGTAGGGGGGCATTGCAAGGATCAGGGGAATCCACTCAATCCACGCATAGGTCCATGAAACATGGGGAGCCAGGAGCAATGCCCATGTGGCTTAGGGTGACCACAGGAGGGACAGGTACAGGGCTCAGGACATCCTCTGCTCCCACAGTGCCTACTCTGCAGACCTGAGATAGTGACAGTGGGAGCTGGGGCACAGGAGGCTGGAGTTGGGGAAAGGAGGAAATAGGTGTGGGCCCCTGTCCCTACTGCGTTGTCACTTGGTTCATAGTTAACACGGATCCCAGTGAAGAAGGTGGCAGGCATTAACACAGGGGACTCTGACCCTGGCCTGGCACCTGGTGTCCCTGCCAGAGAGATTGGAACTAGATCAAAGGGCCAGGTGTGAGACAGAGCTTGCTAGGGTCTAGGCCAGGCTTCTTGGGTGGAATGACGGGACACCATCACCAAGGGCTACAGGAACCAAGAAATGCCACGAGAAATGTAAGGATGTGCATCATGGGGAGGATGCCTAGATAAGACCATAGGCTGCAGAGCACGCAGCCCACCTGGGTGGGGACAGGACGGGGGTGCAGGGAGCAGAGGGAGAGGAGCAGCAGGGTGTGCAGGTGGACAGCACTTCCTGGGCAGCCCTCCTCAGTCCCAGCCACCACGCACCTGCTGATGGACACGCACCACCCGTGACAAGCGGAAGAGGTGCGGGTCTTGGCTGTCCTTGTTGTACTCTTCGAGGGCGAAGTCCACTGCATACTTGACCTCTTCATCATTAGGGTCTTTGTCTTGTATTTCCCCCCTTAGGCGAAGTTTCTTTGTAGCTGACTCCAAAGCCATGGGGGCCATGGCCAGGCCCAAGAGCAGGGCAGCCAGGAGTAGCAGAGGGACATGCAGGGATGAGGCCATGTCCATAGGACATGGAGCTGGAGCAGTAGGACACAGAGGGCAGAGGACCAGGGCACAGCACTGGCCTAGGCTGGTCCTGCTTTATCCTCCAGGCCTCAGCCCCTCCCTGCTGCTTTCCCAGCCTCCAGCCAGCCCCTCCTTTCCTGCTGGCCCCTCCCCCTGCTGTTCCTTCTAGTGCTGGCTGCTGCTCTTCTGTCCCTCTCTCCTCCAGGCTGGGGGCTTATTCCCTCTTCTTCCTCCTGTGCTCCCTCACACTCCTGCTCCCCTGCTCTCCTTGCCTGTTCTGTCCTGGGCTCTTCCAGGCTCTGTCTCCTTATTCTCTGTAACTCTCTGGTCCTTAAATCCTGTGACTCAGAATTCTATTTCTGCAGGAAAGGGGACAGAGCTGTCTTGACTTTTCAGGGCTCTCTGAGGTCAAGTTCAGTGACTTCTGGGAAGAAAGAAGTGATGCTACATGCTCCACGGAGCCCTGGCCCTCCCCTGTCCTGAAGAACACCTCCACTAAGCAGGTGTGACTCCACTTTATTTGGGAAAGTACAGGAGTTCTCCCGAAGGACTTGTAATCAGTCAGTTAACACATCTCCCAAGATCTACTCCCAGCCATGAGGTCCCCGACAGAGATGATCACAGGTGGCTGAGCCTGGAGGGGACACCTGACAGGGCCCCCACAAAGCTGGGACACTGGCCATGTGTAGCTTTAAATTTCTGGTAGACACATTAGGAAAATAAAAAGAACAGGTGAGATCATGTTAATAAAAGGTCTACTTAACCTTTACACCAAATGTCATTTCATGATTCAAGACGATTCCTAATGAGATGCTTTATACTGAGAGAGAGAGAGAGAGAGAGAGAGAGAGAGAGAGA
>NW_004524649.1:3398755-3447658 GCF_000260255.1 Octodon degus | reverse complement strand
AGAGAGAGAGAGAGAGAGAGAGAGAGAGAGAGAGAGAGAGAGAGTGTGTGTGTGTGTGTGTGTGTGTGTGTTTGCAGTCTTCCCAACGTGGGTGTTTGCGACCTGCAGGGCAGGTGTCCATGGCAACTTTCCCTATTTCTAGCCCCTGTGTCCCATGTGGTGGGAGCTGAGTCTCAGCTTCAGGGATGGAATTTGAGGATGGGTGACAGCACTTCAGATCAGGGAACCATGGCAGCTCTGGTGGAAGGAGGTAGAAAGACTAGGGACAGAGGTGAGCACACTGGACACTGGCCAGAGGACTCTTGGAATCCAAGAAGACTCAAGTACTTGCTAGGCCAGGACACAGAGGCAGCAGAGGACACAGTCAGGGACAGGCCTGGGGCCGGGGCTCTCTGGCCCAAGAGCAAGGAGCCAGGAGTCTCTTGCAGGGAAGGAATGATTTGCTGGCTCAGCCTGGACACTGGGGGCAGGACCCTGGCATGGGGGTGGGTGGGGGCATGCGGGTGGGGCCCTGAGGGTTGCACATCAGAGCCCGTGGGTGGCTCCTGCTTCTCTCTTGGGAAGCCACACTGTGCTCTGCTCCTCTGTCCCTGATGGACACCTTGAATGGGTGCTTGCACACAGTGATGTGCTCCATGTCTGTGTCCAGACTGAGGGACTTAGTAATCCACACCTAGAGCAACACTTCCACCAAGTTCCAGAGCTGTCACCACCTGGCCAGCTCCCTGGTGCTCTGGGGTCCCGAGCTCATAGCCACTGGGCTCTATTCCCTGTTCTTCCCACGCTGGGATCTGGTCCTATTCCTTATCTTCCCAGGGATGGACTCCCCAGGTGAATGCCTGTGCTGCATCCCTGCCTCAGCTTCCTTTCTGAGCTCCCATTGTGCTGTTTCCTTAGCCTGGTGTTTGGCCTCTGCCTCCCTGCACAGAGAGGGTGAAGGCAACTGGGAACCACAGGGCCACCAAAGCCCCGGCTCAGGCAGAGCAGGCCTGGCTGGCATAGGGCCTGGAAGAGGAGCAGTTGCAGGACTCCGGACAGACAGCTGGACCCTTTCTGCTCCACCTCCCATTCTCTTTGTGTCACAGAAACCAGGACAGTGACTCTAGAGTGAAGGTGGCCAGTTTTCCTGGGATCCTGGACCCTTCCTCACCTGTACCTGCAAGACTGCACTGGGAGTGGAGGGTAATGCCCACCAGTTCCCAGACTTGCTGAGGACTTGACCGGGTGGGAGGAGGATCTCAGGAGTCAGCAGGTGAGATCACATTACCAGGGTGTTTTCAGGTCACCGTAGGCCAGGGGAGCCGGCTGGGCAGGGCACAGCTACCTTCAATCCTACACTGAGCTGGGAACCCGCAGGCATACACAGCCCTGGAGGGGTGTCCTTTGCAGCTGTGTGAGAGAGGTCTTTAAAGGAGAATGTGCCCGAGGTCTCCTGGTTTGATTGAGGTGGCCCTGGGTGGCCCAACCACTTCCAGGGCAGGACTGTTTTCTATCCAGGGCTGCTGTCTTAGGAGGGTGTTGTGTGCCATGGGTCAGCTGAAGGGGTCACTTCTCCCCTTGTGGCTAGGAAGGAGGCACAGGACACCCAGCTGGTAGGGTGAGCTGTGGGCATGTAAGTCAGCTGAGCCATGTGATTGTAGGGCTTGTGTGTTAGGACACTGGGACTCACTGCAGTGGTGGGGTCAGGTGACCTGGGAGTCGGGACCCAGGTGGGGGCTCAGGTGCACACAGGTGCCCCAGTGCAGCATGGCAAGTGCGGGAGACTTAGGGTGAGGCTGGGCCTTCTGCCCGCTGTCAGGTGGCCTGGGTAAGTGTCCTGCCACTGTAACCTGATTCCCAGAGAATGTCAGCTTCCCCTGGTTGTCTAGGGGTGTGTGGCCCTAGCGGTAGTGGCTTGTCCTGGTGCCTGGGGCCCCCAAATTCAGAAGAGCCACTAATGCCCCAGAAAGCTTCACACAGTAGAGGAAGCCTTGGTTCTGAGGTGGAGCCCAGGAGGTGAGTATCTTTCTCTGACAGAGGAAGGAGCAAGGAGCTGTCAGAGTCTCCACGTGTGTCTGTCCATCTGCTGTGAGTTCGCAGGGCATGCCAGGTTGGGGCTTTAGGTCTGGTGTTAGCACAAGGTGTGGGCAGGTGCTGGGTTGGTGGCCTCTGAAAGGGGCAGAGCAGCAGCCTCTGTCCTCAAGGTCCTGGAACAAGGTGAATGATCTGACAGAGTAGGATAGAAGGACAAGAAAAAGGGAGCAGGAGATGGAGGTATGGTGGATGAAGTGGAGGAGGAGAGGCAGGTGGAGGGTAGAGCAGGGAGCTGTGCAAGGGTGCTGGCAGGTGTGAACCCCATGGGTGCCTCTTTGCAGTAAATGTCCCCATCCCCCCGCTGAGTTGTCATTGGAAGCAGATCCTGCTCATTGTCCTCCATCTGTCTCCCCAAGTCTGCCCGTGGTTGGGTGGGTCATGTGTGAGCCGCAGACACTGTAGACCCCCAGGTGCCTCCCTGTGCGCTTCAGTGGCCAGAGAGCAGGGCTCCCACATTTGCCTTAGTTGAGAGACTCTTAGTTGAGAGACTTTGAAAAGTACAAATCTGAGCCCTGCTCTGAATTTTGACAGATGCATGCCTTGTGCACTCTTAAGCCCCTGTGGGCCTTGGACCTGACCACAAGCTGCACCCAGACACAGCATGGGAGCCCCATGTACCGCAAGCACCTACAGATATAGCAGAAGATCCCTGGCCTCTCTCTGCAGTCCACCTGGGCCTCTCCGACTACACCAGCTGGTGTTTTCACAGTTGGTGAGCTTGGCAGCACTGGCCCAGGGACCTGAGTGCTGGGCTCGTTGGCTCTGCCTTCTTGGCTCTGCTGGTGCACGTGATCTCCTTGTGACTCTCAGAAGGGCTCTACTCTGGGCTCTACAGCACCATGCACACAGGATGGTGGCTCTGGATGGAGCCCCCAGTTCTAGACACTGAAGTCCAAGATCACTTTGCAAGCAGCTTCATTGTTTAGAGTCTCTCTCTCTCTCTCTCTCTCTCTCTCTCTCTCTCTCTCTCTCTCTCTCTCTCTCTCTCTCTCTCTCTCTCTCTCTCTCTCTCTCTCTCTCTCCCCCCCCCCCCTCAGAATTGGGGATTGAACTCAGGCCCTTGTGCTTGCCAGAGAAGCGCTTATTCCACTGAGCCATCTCTCTAGCCCCTCCTCTCTATTTTAAAGATAGAACACTTAATCTATCCTTTGGAGGAAACAAATGCTGTGTTCTTATGCAGTGGAAAACAAAAGGGTGCAAACAAAAAGGGCATTAATTAGCTCCCTTCTGCCCTTTGTTAAGCATTCATACCTGAGGATTCTTCCTTCAGGGAATAGTCACTTTTTTTAAAAAAAATTTAATGTAATTTTTTTTAGATTTAAAGATTTTATTTCATTAACCAAAAACCTTTGTTAGACCTATGTTGTGCCAATAACTTCTCCCATTCTATAACAAGTCTTTTAGATTTTTTAAAGCTGATTAATAGGACAGTTTTGATAATCAACACATTGTACAATGTTGTCTTCTTAGTGGTTATCCATATGGTACAAGAAGCAGACAGGATATCCTGTCCAAACACTATTAGTACACCTCTTTCTTCTCATTGAATTAAGTGAAAGTAGCTATATATTTATCCTAACTATTTGGTATATATAAATACAAAATTATCTTTCCCTTGTATCCTTTTTTTTTTTTTTTTTGTCTTGTCAGAGGTGGATATTCCATTGGCATCTAAATACTATAGGTGTTTAAATTCAGCTAAACAATTTAACACTGTCTAGCAGTCTATAATATTAGTGGGTTATCCTCAGAAGTTATTGACTTGAGCCTTTTACAGCTCATCATATTAATACGGCTTTACTTTATATACCCCGTTTTTATACTTTTCTGCTGGATGGTTAAGACTAAGATAAAGCAAGACCTATATATCAAGTTTTGTAAAAAATAAAAAAAAAAGTTTTGTATCTGATAAGGTCAGAAAAGTACTCTCAGGATTTATCCTGTAGCCCTGTACCGCACTTTATAGATCCTTTGTCAGTGTCAGCCATGAAGCCCTTTATTTTCTCCTCTTCTCTTTCTTTCCTTTGTTCTTTTAAACTTGGAGGACCCCCTTCCAGTTCCCCAGGCTTGCTTCACCTTTCCCTTCCTTTTGTCCTAAAACCAGGCTTTTTCCCCCGCTCCTATATTGGGGGTTGAATTCAGGGCCTTTGTGCTGAACTACATCCCCAGCGCTTTTTAAAAGCTTTAAAATTTTAAGACAGGGCTTCTTTGAGTCACTAAATTACCTAAGCTGAGTTCAAAGATGTGATCCTGTTTCCTGAGTTTCCAAGAGTGCCAGAGTTTAGGTTGGGCCGTTTAGCCTGGCAGCCCTGGTGCTTCCTGTCTCCACACACCTCTGCCCGTTGACCTCTCTCAGACCCTGACACTGCGTGAGATCCCAATGGAGACCGAGCAGACCTCCTGGGCTTCTAGCCTCCAGAACCACTTTTCCTGGAATAAGCTGCTAGTCTTGAAAGTCCCCAGCCTGGGATGCTGCTTAGAGCACAGACAATGGACTAGGCCCCCAGCTAGCCTCTGGGGCTCCCAGGGGTCTCCAGCAGGGGGTGCTGCACCTACATTCTGCTCTGCAGCTCCCCTTGAGGCCTTTAGACCACAGTGCCACACCCAGCTGCAGCCTGGGTTCCCCTCCTCCTGCCTGTAGCTTCCCCACCTCAGGGCAGGCACCACAGCTTTCTGGGTCCTCTCACTGAGAACGTGGGTATCCGAGTCACTGCTCTCCTCTGCACGCAGCACACAGCACCAGGGAGCCTTCCACCACACCTCCAGAGCAGACCTAGAACCTGCGGTCTGCCCAGCTCACTGTGGCCTGGCCTCTGGACCTCAGTGGGGCCTCCTGACCCTGAAACATCTGCTCAGCCAGCCATGGGGACAGAGTTCCTCCATGACCTCAGCCTCGGGCAGGACCCCACTTGTGCTTCAAACTCATGTGAGGTCTTAGCTCTGGCCTGGGCTCCTGTGATCTCACTGAATTTCCACTCATTTGAGCTTCCAGGGCCCCAGTGGCCATGGCTGCTGAACTGGGGAGGAGGTCCTGAGGGTCCCTGGTTTCTAGGAGGACAGGGCAAGGGCTCTAGGGGCTCCCAGGCCAAGCACATCCTGCCCCACTTGCGACATCCTCTCCTGCTGCCCCTGATGTGTGGAAGTTTCCCAGGGGGTCCTCCTGCAGGCGCCTGCCTCCCCTGAGCCTTCTCTGACCTCGCTATTTAAAGTCAGGCCCTCCTTTCTCTCTTTCCACACATTTATTTTCTCACTGCACTTCCTGAGTTTTGGAGTGTGCCTTCCTCTCACTCCCGCCTCTGCTTACCGAATGCCAGCCTCAGCCTGTTGTCCATCTGCTTCTCTTCCTGGTGCCTGGCACGGATCAGGCAAGGCATTTCCTGAATGGCAATGGAGTCAGGATTACTGCACTTACATTTAAGCTCCTTTCTTTATTTTTTGAGACTGTGCCAGTATTTTCTCCCAGTAGAGCATGTCTTACATAATTGGAGTTCATTGCTCCAGTTAGATAGGGGAGAAAGACAGCCCCAGGGATGTGGGGAGAGAAGAAAAACCCAGGCAGTCGGTTTTAAGCCTTGTTTCTAACATCTCTAACTAGTAGAGAAGCGAAGCTCTGCAGAGAGTAGGCTTGTCTCAATGGCGCTGAGCGGAAGCCAGAGCAATGCCCAGGGGAACTGGGCTTGGAACACAGAATTCGAGTCCTCGGAGGAGACGGCTATGGTGGAGAGCAGTGAGCTCCCCCGTCCCAAGTCCTTTCTTTCGCCTATGGAGCCACGTGGTTTGGATCTGCCGGGCTGTGCTGGATGCTGCTGCCCAACTTGGGTTACTCCTGTGCCACCTGAGTGGGAGGTTGGAGGGCTATGGACAAGGGACTTCGAGGACAGGAAGTGTCCCAGCTGGGGAATGAAGACCCAGAGGGAGTACATCCGCCTTGCGTGTCCACCAGGTGAAGACCAGTCAGGGTCAGTTTGCTAGAGAATTTGGGCAGAGAAGAGGCTGGGGCTGCAGTCTCTTCCAGAAGCCTCTATTGCCCGAGGGTCCCTCTGGGGGCTGGGTCCTGGCCACACAGCGGGAGAGCGGTCAGCACACACCAGGAGCGGCCGTGTCCAGGGTGGGGCAGAAACGAATGCCAAAGAGTGGATGCGGTCAAGGAAGAAACACAAAACCGCAGCACCGACGCTTCTTCCTCTGCAGGAACACAAAGGTTTCACAGGAACACCAAGGTCCAGTGCCTGCCCCTGGGTCTCACCACCGGTGGGAGTTGCAAGACAAATGAGAGATGAAAACAAGAGTATTTTCCCCCTGGGCTGGGAGTTGCTGCTACCCTCATGGGCTGCTTTATTTGTGTGGACATGAGGGTCGGTCCCACATTGTTTTCCTTCATCCCCCTGTGATTCCCAGGTGCTGAGGAGTGCTATGTTCAGTGACAAGCCCACCACTGTGTCATGGGGACTGTGTCACCTCCTTCAGGGTGGTCTCCATCCATAGATCCAGTCCTGCTTCAGCTACCATGAGAGGGAGGGACAGAGTTCCAGGACGGTAAAGGACAGGCGCCTGTCCTCAGGGCCCGGCACTCAGCCAGGCCTGAGGGGTCCGAGGAGCGCAGAGCCTGCGTTTCACCTTGGCAAACTGCCGAGTCATGGAAAAAATCACTGAGGAGGTGGTGGGTTTTGTGTTGTCTCAGGGGCTGTGCTCCCCAGCTGTGGAAAGTCACTGATGTGGGTGGGATAGGCCACATGAAAGTAGGCCACCCCTGAAGGGGTGGGCAGCCCAGCCAAGGAACCCCAAGGCCATAGCCAAGCTCCTTGAGGCAGAGCACCCTGGGTACTGTGGCACCTCTCCCGAGGGCAGCCTCAGTGTCCCTGTTGCACAGCCTCATGTCCCTGCTGCAATCTGCCCTGGTTGTCTCCTCTGCTGCTCCTGGGTCACATTCATCTCCCAGGGCTGGGGGCCCACCTGTCCCTTCCAGCCTCATGGACACATGTGTCCTGCGACAGGCTGGTACATAAACACATGCACACATGTTACACATACTCATTGAGCATTCTGAGAGGAAGCTGCTGATCCCATGGCCCTTGGTCTCTGAACCCTTCTGCTGAAGAAAGTTCTTCTGAGAAAACTTTGTTTTTGTTTTTTACATAATCATCACGTTGAAAAGATTCAACCCTGGAGTCAGATGAGGGCCACTTCTTTCTAAAATTTTCCCAATGGTCCCCCAAGTGCCTCCAATAGTATTTCCATGTCTGCTGTGATCCAACCCGAAGTCCCCCCGAGCGTTTTACTTCCTGTCACTGGAAGCAGCGCTGCCTTCGCATTTCATGTCATGCTGCTTTGATTGGCACCCATCAGCTATTTGTAGGGTAGCTTAGGAAATATCACGATGATAATTTTGCATCTTCCCAAAAAACTCTTGGCTCAGACTACTTAGGAAGTACAGAGAAGCTGACTTTGGCTCATGACTTTGGAAAATGAAGTCCTAGGTCAGTGGTTGTGTTACTTGGGTCTCTGATAAGAGAGGCTCTTGGTGGCCAGGGCACAGGGGCACACCTGAAACCAGGAAGCAGAGAGGGGACTCCTGCGCCCCAAGGTCCCCTGCACAGGTGGGTCTTTGGGCCCTCCACACAGTGGTGCTGGGTGAGCGGGTCCAAGGTGGAGTCTGAAGTGTCCTGTGTCTTTTTGTGTATGTGGGCAGGGGCCACATGGAGGATGTGGCAGTCCTTGTACGGTTATCATTCCCCATCATGGAGGGCAGCGTAGCCAGGTTGTCCCCTGTCCTGCTTCCTCTGTCAGTTCTGTGGGGGCTGCTAGTCTCCTGGTTGGGACGGCATCTGAGCATGTCCCCAGACTTGCAGCTCTGGAAGCTGGGTCCCAGTGAGAGGACATGGGGGGGAGTGAGAAAGTTTTGAGAGGCTGGCCTGGTGGGGGGTGACTGGGTCACAGCCACTGCCGGAGACACTGAGGCTGGTGTGGTGGCGAGGGCTGCCAGTCAGAGAGGCTGTTGTGGAGGGGGAGCCTGCTTCCCCTCTCCTGCTCCTTGTCACCTCTGGTGATCCTGCCCTGTTCTGCTAGGATGCTGTCACTGTGCTGTGGTGCAGCCTGAGGCCCTCACCAGAGGTCATCAGGTGGGCCCCCAGCCTTGGATTTCTAGAGCTGTGGGCCATATCTCTTCTCAGTGCCAATTGCCCAAAATGCTGTGGGACTGGGCTGGCGCCCTGATCTCCAGCTGCTTTCCCCGGGCCTTGGCATAGGGTAGAACTCTCCTTAGAACCCCATATTATGACATCGCAGACATGTGAACTTCAAATGCAGCTCCTGGGAAAGATTCTGCTGTGCAGCCTCCAGGCAGGGCCAGCTTCCAGGCAGAACTCAGAGCCTCAGAACACAGGATGCCAGAGAGGTGGCGCGACGTCCCTGTCACCGGAAACAGTCATGTTCCCTCTCTGTCCTTGGGGAGCTCATTATGGAAGCCCTTCCAAGGCCCACATTCTCCCCTAAGGCTGCCTTTCAATTTTTACCACCAGAGCCCTCACTATGCCCATGGGCCTTAGAAGTTTACAACCTGAAAGCCACCTGTGAGATCTACTAGACACGGCCTTTAGCAACCTGGCGCTTGCTTGTGCCCGTGCAGCTCAGCCCTAGGGAATGGTTGGGAAGGATCCCTGTGGGCTCCAGGGGAGGCTGTGATGTGCCCCTGAAACACTGACCTAGGCCTTGGCCCTGAGCCTGCTGTCCCTGCACTGTTGGGTCCCACTGTGAAGGTCACCTTGAAGGGAGAACATCTGAGCTGCTCCTGAGCTGTGGGCTGCTTCCCCTATGGTTCTTACTCCTCACTAGGGTAGGTTCTTCTACCCTGCAGGAGCAGCCCCTAACTCCACGCTAGGGCCCTGGGTCCTCTGCTCTGACCTCAGGAGCTAGCCCTTGGGAGGAGGTAACACAGCTTGTCACAGGAGCCCCATTGGCTGTGTTCCTTGCTGCACAGGGTGTGGAAAACAGTAGAAGATGACTCAGGGCTGGGCAGGTGGTTTAGAGGAGGCCAGGCTGGGAAAGAAGGGGTGGGGCTGGGCTAGCAGGGCTCAGCAGGCACTGATGTCCCCAGGATGCTCCAGGTCCTTCCTGCACGCTTCCCCTGGACTTTCTGTTCCCCAGGAGGGCTGCCCCATGTAGTGGATTATGGAGACCAAGGCGAGGAAGGGCCCTCCACTTCACACTAGCATGAGCAGGAAGAAGAGGCGAGCCACGTCTGCCCCTCTCCTAGTGGCTCCAGGTGTGTCTCGGCTGGGTGGTGCTGGCTCTCTCTGCAGCAGAGGCTGCAGTGTGGATCAGACTTGGAACCTGGCTGATCTTCGTCACACTGTGGCTGCCCTGTGAGATGACAGGAGACGTAGGCTTTGGGGCTCCTTAGCTCAGTGCCCAAGCTTGGCCTCCCCTGGGAAGGGCCCCTGCTCTTTCTCACTTCCTCTTGCACCCAGAGAACCCTTGTCACCCTTTCTTGCTTCCCCTTGAGGGGCTGGCAGGGCCCATGAAGTCCTGGTCTGCTTCCTTCTTTCAGTTCCACTGCACATCCACAATTCCTTCCACGGTATCGCAAATGTCAGGACCACATTCCTTTTGCAGCCAAATACACATAGACTGTGGGTCCTTTACCTGTTCCCCCATGGGTCACCTGGGTGCAGCCCTCCTCTTGGCTGCTGTGACTTCCCTCTGGTGATCTCAGGAGCTGGTGTCTCTGATTTACCACAGGGGGAGATGTGCACAGAAGACACTGGGCTCACTGACCATTGGGGACATGGGAGCAATCGCCTGGCCCCTGGGAGAGTGGCTGTCATCAAAATGTCAGAACCGTGCTGGCATGGCCAGAGGGCAAGGGGCTCTTAGTCACTGTCTGGATTAGCATGGCCTATGGACAGCAGTCTGGAGGATCTTTCAACAAGCAAAACTGGAAGAGCGCTTGTGCTCTGCCTCTGCTGTGCTGGGTGTGCGCACAACTCAGATCTTACTGGAGGAGTGCAGCCTGCAGGGGCTGGGAGCCAGGCCAGGCCAGAGCTAAGGATACCCTGCCTCTGTGGCTCTGCAGGGGGTAGGGGAGAGGTAACGACAGTTCCATGGCCCTAGGAAAGGTGCCCAGGTGTCACCAACACAGTCTCACTGGTGATCTAAGATGTTGGGGTCAAGCAGGCTGTCCCTCATTTTAGTTTCATGGCATAGCACGTGATCACGCTGCATAGACTCTAGCTGGGCAGCCACCCTAGAGAGGGACTCTGTCTCCTGGGCACCTGTGCTAATGGAACACTGAGACTCTGGGCTACAGAGGGCACAGCCCTCTCAGCCTGCTGTAGGGCTGCACCTCTCTCTATTGCCCACCCCTTGTGATGCCTCCCAGGAAGTCTTGACAAGCAAGGTGATGGCCTCTTCTCACCAGCTTGGTCCCAGACCCAGCTGCATGGGCTGAAGATGGAGCATAGAGCACCCCCCGCACCCACAGAGGGGCAGAGACAGTGCTCCCCGAGGACCCAGGCTCTGTGCATCTTCAGCCGTCTCAGCCACAAGTAAGAGGAGCACGAGCTGTTGTTTATTCCCAGGCATGAAAAGTAAAAGAATCAAAAGTAAGTGAGGAAGTGACTTCTTCCTTTAGCAAAAGTTGCCCCTCTGCCCCTCATCCCATGTCCTGATCTGTGAGAATGACACAGCTGACTCCTGTGGCTCCCATCAGAGCTGCAGGTGTGGCTGCCAGGCCCTGGCTCAACATGACGGTGTCTCAGTTTCCCCGTGAGCCATGCAGGAGTAGCCATGACATCCCGAGGCTTCCTGCACTCTGCTCTGTGAGAAGGAGCTACTGCAGCTCAGTGTGTAAGACCGTTCACGAGCAGGGCACATGCCTGCCAGTCAGGGATGGGACCTGCAGGACTTTGTCCTCCAGGGACCCAGTGCCTGGATCCTCCATGTCTTAAATGGCAAGGCGGAAGGGCTAGCCAGGCTGCACTAGCTTCTCGTTTGAACACTGGATTCGAACAAACGCATTGAGAATGCTAAGCACACATGCTACTGCTGAGCCGCATCTCCTAGCTACCAGAGCTTTCCAGGCCTGTTTACCTCACACCTGCTAATATTCCACTAGTTAAGGCCTTGTTAGAAAGTTAAATGAGATAGTGTGTGTGAGGTGCTTAGGACAGTACGTGGCATGATCTATTAATATCTGTCCATCAATCAGTTTGCCAATCCCCTATCTATCTACGTTTATCTGTCATGTATGTATATCTGTCATCTATCAATCAATTTCTCAGTCATCTTCCCATATCTATCACTTATCTTTCCACATGTCATCATCTGTTTATCAGTCATCTATCATGTATATGTTGTCATTTATCTATGAAGCACCTATCTGTCATGCATCTACCTATCATCACCTATTATTTATCTATGTCTCTGTCATCTATCTGTAGCTATTTTCTATCATCTATCTACATAACAATATGTATCTGTCAGTGTCCTATGTCTCTCTTCTGTCATGCATTATTACCTGTCAGGCAATACTCTATGTCTTTCTGTCTAACATCTATTGATCGTCCATCTATCTAGCGTCATGCTTCCTCCTCATTCTGTCTTGGCTGTTCGCTGTTGCTATCACAGAACACCTGATTCTGAGTATTTTGCAGAGCAAATAGTTTTATCAGGTGGCCGGCGAGTCCCAGCAGCATGACTCCAGAGTCTAGGCGAGGCCCCATTGGCCCCATTCCAACAAAGCAGACACACAAAGAGGACATGGCTGTAGAAGGGGCCGGGCAAAGGGCACCTGCTGTGTGACAAGCCTTTCAGGGACAAACCAAGCCCAGCAGGCTGCACCCACTCATCACCCAGCACAGGGGCTTCCCGTGCTGCCCAGGGCCTGAGGCCCATGGGGCCCCTCGCCTTCAGGTTCACCACCACTCAGCGCTGTCACATGGGACCAGACTCTGCACAGCGCTGGGGGCGGAGCACATCCAGGGGGGCCCTGCCCCTGAGCCCTGTGCTTCCCGCTGAGGGCAGGTGTGTGTGTGGGGGGGGTTCCCCACTCAGGGTTGTGCTGTGAGGATGTGGCTTTGGAGAGACCCAGACAGGTAGTGAGAACACTCGTGAGGGGCTTTGTACGAGCCTCAGGGATTACTGACGCCGATCTGGAATTTGTAAGCACTCTTTTTTGTCTCCTCAATCCAGCCCCAGACAAGATTTGCCCAAAGGAGTCAGGGGAGGAAGGTGTTAGCGCCATCTAGTGGGCAGAGGTGAAGGAGGGATGCTGGCGAACATCCTGCAAAGCACAGCCAGTTCCTGAGCAAAGAATGTCAGGTTCCAGTTGTACGTAATAGGAAGCCAAGGCTTCCTGTTCTAAGCTCTCCGCTGGCAGAGCCGAGATGTACACACGATCACAACCGTAGGCTCTGTGTGGTCGGTTTCTACTCTGGAAACTACGAGCTCACACTGGTGCTAGTTCCTATGCAATCGAGTTCCTTCCAGCAATTCCTTCCTCAGCCATGGACCCGACCCCATTATCACCGTTGATGCCTTTAGTGTCCCAATTCTGGAATCCAGAGGAAATGAAGTGTTGTTCTAGATCTGTGTCTCCCAATTTGTTTGCAGAGGACTTGACTTCAGAGGGTGCCAGACGGGTGCTACCCCTCTCCCGGAAAACAAAGGGTCTGAAGATCAAAATCATCTGTGAGAGCTGAAGGTAAGTGATTTAATCAATTTCTCTATTACAGGTACTTTCTGTGAGACTCCCCCCCCCCCCCCGTTTAATATTTACGGGCATCTTCATGAGAAGACTTTGAATATAGAATACTTCCAATATGTTTATTCAGGAATCCTCCTAAACTTCTTTAGAAACATAGCTTATAGTAATTCATGAATTAATTGTGTATATCACAAACATGTTTGTAAAACAATCTTTTGACTTTTCTCATCCTGCAAGGAATTGTTCTGGATTTTGTGTGAACTAAAGAGTTTTGTACATTTGAGGAAACGCAGAGCTGGAAACACTTGCAGAGCAAATTTGCTCTGTAATAAAACACACTTCTGTCTTAAGGGATTCTATCTATGTGCTGTAGGTGTGCAATATGTGCAAGTGTATGTGCTTTTCTATGTGTAGATATGATTGTGCCTATGTGTGTATATGTGATTGCACATGTGCAGTTGTGTGTATGATTCTGTCGGGTGCTCATGTGTGAATCTGGAGGAGCATGACTGTGTGTCCATGACCTGGATGGGTGGCCAGGCAGCGGTCCCTGTGGAAGTCCATGAGGGGTTCCTGCTGCCCCCACTGGAGCTGGGTCCCCAGGAGCATCTTACTGCTTTCCTCTGGGGCACTGGGTTTGCCTCTGGATGCCAGCAGCATGTGTCATTACCCAGGGACCATCACAGCACACAGGCTCACTTTGGCTGAGGTGCTGCTGGCTCCAGGCACCCTGTATCCTGAGACTCAGGCCTGAGGGAGGGTGGGGTGTGCACTAGCTCTCTGGCCCCTCCACATCCTTCCTTTAGTCCTTAACGCTGGCTGGGCTCACTGTCTGCTTCATCCCCATTGTAGCTGCTTCCCATGCCACAGGGTTGGGTCGGTCATTTTTGGATTGAACTATCACATCCTTCAGCAAAATTTGTAATGTGTGTGTGTGTATGTTTGTTTTTTTTTTTTTAAATTTTGGAAAGCCATTTATTACTGAGCTCAGGGCCCCCGTCTGCTCTCACACAGGAGAAGACTGAAGGCAGTTAGCCCAGGAAGCAGGGGGTTTTTAAAACCTGGAACCACATTCCATTTGGTAAACAAATTCATTGTCTGACACACAATAATGCTTTCAGGGTCATTGTGACCACTACCCAAACTAAATTTCCTGGGGCTTTGTTTTAGTTTCTGGTTATCTTGCACCTGAGTACCAGGCAGGCAACCTTGCATAGCCCAAGGTTACAAGAAGTTAAAACCCCTTTAGTTTCCTTTTGAAGTCATCTCTGTAATCTAACTTTGTTTACAGGGATTGGTTAGGTAGGAATTTTATCTAGCAAACAGCAAGTAACAGCCACTATTTACTAAACAACCTAGAACAGTGGGTGAGTATACATTTACAACTGAAAACACGAGATTTATATTTATAGCCTAGAATGTGAGTTAACCGATTACATTCTTCATTGGTTTTATCTGGGAATCAAATCATTGATTCAGCTAAAACCCCCAAGTTGTTATAATTGCCCCAGGAGCATGAGGGGTTCATACTTAGATCTCAGCACCATTAACTTGATGGTCTGGATTTTTTGAGCATACTTAAATAGTTTACAAAACAGGGCCTGATAGAGCCAAGAGAAACAGGAGAACAGGTCCAATTGAGGCAGGTATAAGGAGGCACCAAGAATAGTCTCCAATTTTTCCTTTTGACAAATCTTTAGAGCCATTTTTTTTCCTTTGGCTACATGTAATGTGTGTTTCCTATATCATAAGCTGGAGGGGACTGCACAACAATCCAAAGGTTCAAGTCACTGTGTAGGAGCAGCTGGCCATGCTGAGACCTCCTGGCTGCCCAGACCTGCCCAGGGTCTTGCCTCTCTAGGGCTCTCCCCTAGCAGCTTTTAGTATATTGTTCTTCTGCTGGATTTCTGGGATCTTGACTATTATATGTCTGGGTGTAGTTTTAATTGGGTTGATGTTATTTGGAGTTCTGCATGCTTCAGTTACCTGAACGTCAGATTGTTTCCCCATATTTGGGAAGTTTGCTGCTATTGCTTCTTCTGATATTCTTTTTATATCATTTATATTGCCTCCTTCATTCTCGTTGATGCCTATTAGTCTCACATCATTCGTCTTTGCATCGTCTTGCAGATGATGAATTATTTTTTCCTGCATCCTAGTTGTTTTTAAGAGATCTTTTCTTTTCTTTTTTACCTTTTCACTAGCTGCAATGGTGTCTTCAAGATCTGAAACTCTATCTTCACTTTCATTCAAATGATTTTGCCAGCTTGTGATTGAGGTTTTAAGTTCCTCTTAACTCTGCTTCATGTGATCTATGGTTTTCCTATATTGCTCATTCAAGGTTTCCATTGTTTTTCAATACTCCTCTAATTTTTTATCAGGGTCTTCTTTAGAAGCAGTTATTAATTCTTTCATTATAGTTATCCTTTCTTTTTCTACTTCAGAGATTATTTCTGATCTGATTTCCTCTATACCTTTCTGCAGTTGTTTCTTTACTTCAGATTCTGTTAATTCAGGCATTTCAGCTTTGTGGTTCCCAATTTCTTCTGTGATAGTGTCTCCTGTACTTGTTCTGCGTGGGCTCAGGGCCTGATATTGCATTTTGCTCCTTCTCTTTGTCATTTTGTATAGCACTGTCCTCTGGCCTTTGGTGTAGAGCTTTGGTGTAGTTATAACCTTAGCACCTACTGAAATTCTTACCCAAGAGAGATTATATGGTTAAGGCTGATACAGCTTTGTATTTACAGAACTACAATTAGGAACACTAATAATGGGTAGGGATATTTAGCAGTTAACGAACTTTTGTAACTAATGGGTTTGTATTTTAGACAGTAAGAGCAAGCATTATGTTTGTATAGCTAAGCCGATATCAAATTAGGAATTTGTATTTAAGTTAGTTCACCTAAGTTCTGTCTGATCACCTCCTCTTGATGTACCTGGTGTCTTCCAGTCAGGTTAGTTCACCCTGGTTACCTTTTGCCTCCTCTCTCAGTCAAGAGAAAAAGAGGGAGGATGCTCTTATAGATCTGCTTCTGGCAACGTGCCTCAGCTTACTGGGTGTGAATCTATGAGGTCTGAATTCATCCTGGTGTGCCTGGCTTGGGTCTGGCTGCTGTGCTCAGCTTCTTCCTGCTGCAACCCTTGGAAGTGAACCTCTTGTGCCTCTCTGGCAAGATGTTATGCTTCTGGATTAGCTGGGTCGTTCTGGCCCCTAGCCTTTCTGCAGGGCCTTCAGCTGCAGATTTTCACACCAGGCCTGTATGCCGGGCCTGGGCTGGGTCTGGAGGGATCTGGCAGGTACAGCAGAGTGGAAGCTGTCCCACACACATGTGGGGCCTGGGCTGGGTCTGGAGTGGTCTCGAGAGCAGGGTGTACAGTCTCACTCACATGCCAGGATCAGTCATCTATAAAAACCAAGATTATACTCACATTTTTTCTTTCCTAACTTGTTAATATTCTCGGACATATATAATCATACACGCATGCTTTCTTTTTGTGGCAACATCACACTGATAAATTTAATATGGGTTCTTAAATATTGTTACATCTTTTTTGTAATACTTAAGTAAGAAATATCAGGAGATGAGTAAACATCACCCAAAGAAAAGTTTTGTTGTCTATTGTGGGAGGCATTTAGTGCATTTCTGCCTGTATGCAGCAGAGCTGTGCTGTGCTAGCATAATTCAGAGTGAGGTTTCCTAGTTGGAGGTTCACTGTGGTTTAAGGAGGTGAGTCTTGTGGAAAAGTTGCTGTGGGGTGGATGGTGATAGGTGTTTGTGATTTCAGCGTATATGGAGTGAGGAGAGTTGCTGGTGGCTCAGTGGATCACACCTTGGGCGTATCTAGAGGACTGACACACAAGCCCCACATTGAGGAGGGCAGACTCACCCTGGCTTGGGGGGGGTGGGGGGAGGGGGACCAACCATTAGTCTTGTAGCCTGGATTGTGCAAAAACCTGTGGAAGAAGGAAGCCCTCTATGTCGCTTCTTCAGAGGTGCTTTGCTCACCGCCGCATCTGGACACCTCTTTTGAGTTCCTGTGGATCCAGTCCTGACTTCTCAGCTTTTGACCTGTCCATCAGCCTTCCCACTGGGTTCCTACTGGACTCCGAAGTGAGATCCAGGCCTTTGCCTATCAAGTGGACCCTGTAACTTGTTAAATCGCCATGGTGCATTTTGGATTGGAGAGTTCCTGTAGGAGGCAGAAGGGAAGTGTAAGGTTTTTTGCCCTGTGGAGGGACACTGACAGAAGTAAAAGGAGAAGCTTTATTGTTGATACAGGAGGGCTGCTGGAGATTTCTAGGACCCTTAGATGAGGGAGCTGGGAGTGGGGTTTTTATTGGGTTGGTCTAGATGTGGAGTTTACATGCGCAGGTGAAGAGTTACATTGGGAGAGAACAGGAGGGTCATCAGCACATGCATGAAAAGGAGACCAAAGTCTATTTTGGTTCTTGGAAGGTGTCATCATGCCTGGTGGCCAGAGAGAAAGAAACTAAGCTGTGTCCAAAGGGCCTCACCTGCTCCTTGCTGGCATCCCCCAAATATGTCATCAGGGGTTGGAGTGTTGTAGTTCTCCCCCACAGGTGGTTTCCAGGTTCTTTCTGTATTAACAAAGCATTGGCTAAGACTGCAAAAAGTAGCAAGGTTGTACAATTGCTAAAATTGTGGAAAGAAAACTAACATGTTCTACAGGGTGAGTTCAGGTCAGCTAATGATGGGAAAGGAAGAACACAGTGGGAAATGCAGACTGGGCCACTGAAAGAGGTAGCAGAGACCCCTGGCTTGATAGTGGCTGCTACTCGTATTGTCCAGGCCTCAGGTGACATCAGGTCTAGCCCAGCCTATCAAAAACCTGCTCTAGCTCTTGCAAGAAGAATGGATGATATCACTCTTTGGTTCCAGATGCAGGGTCTTGCTCTGTCTGTGTCCTAAACGGTGTGACTGGAAGATCACCCCCCTTTGCTCAGCCATTTTGCCACACCCTAACCTCCTGTGTTTAGGGACCTGCCTTGGAGGTCAGCCCAGCAGCTTTTGGGGAGATGCACACCGCCACCTGCTGGTCATCATGGTCAGTGCAGGATGCAGTGCACCCTGGGCCTCTCACTGCACCCTGGGATTCAGGTGAATGCCCAGGAACAGCTTGGGAACCTGTCCCAGCATCCATGGCAATCACCAGCAGTGCTTCCCAACGCACTGAATGTGGGCAGCATTGACCGCAGATCCCAGTGACCAGAATGCCAGGGCTTCTCCACTCTGCCAGGGAAGGAAAGTGAGGAGGGAAGGGTGCAGGACTCAGTCTCCCTGTTCTGTGCAACCACAGTGCCACCACAAAACCTCATGAACTCAACCTCCTGGAATGACAAACAAGCACAGAGCAGGACAGCATGTTTCTGTTCTGAACGCTGCACCCTTTCATGGGGTTTCGAGGACCCAGCTGATCTCCACACACAGACAGCACTGGGTGCCCTGGGGTGGGAGCTGGTGCACCTGCCTGGGTGTGGAGGTGCTCCCTGTCCTGTGACCCAGGGTCTCCTTCTTGTGTCTGGGCTGCCATTTTCCCTGCTAGCTCCATACATGGATGTACTTTCCCTCTCTCTCAGGAGGGGCCCAGATCTTCCTTGGGTAGATGTGGACTAGAAGCTCTGCTCATTTTGTCTTCAGGGAAGGTGAGCAGTGGGGAGGCTGCCCAGCAAGTGCAAACTCTGCACCTATGGGTGAGTCCACCAAGCCATGCCCAGGTGGCACCCTTTTCCAAGGTACAGTCAGTGTGAGGCTAGCAGCCTGGTATCCTTCTGCCCTGTCCACATCCAGGAGCCACTGTGCTGGGTGCCCATGTCCCCAGCCATCTGCTCTTCATCTTCCCAAGATCGAGGGTTCCCAAAGGAGTGGATGTGGCACTGACCTACAGGCATGGCTGAGTGTGTCCATGCTCTGTCTGCCCACAAACCTTCCTTAGCATCCTGAGACCATAGGAAGCAGGAGGAGCTGGAACAGATTTTTATTGAGCAGGGAAGGGCTGGCCCTGTGTTCCTCACACAGGTGTGGTTGAGAGCACAAGAGAAAAGAAGAAGGGACAGCTCATAGATGTCTGTGTAGCCTGGACAAGACTGGTGGTGCTGGGGCACTGAGGGGAGCACACATGTTCCAGGGTCACGGCTCCATCATAGCGTTGGGACCTGCAGGAGAAGGGTGGTGTAAGGGGCTCTGAGACCCACCTGGCCTGAAGTACAACCTCAGGCTCTATGACAGCTGCAATGAGTCACAGCAATGGCTTTCTCCCAAGACCTGTTGTAGACCAAAAATGCAGTATTTCTTCTGCAAAAAGAAGAGTGATAATCAGAGTTTTAGAAGAAAGGGAAGAAGCCTGATCACAAAGGTGGAGGGAGAGTTCCCACATGGTGCTATCCCCAGTTCAGGTATCCCAGGTCCTCATCCCCCACAACCCCCAGGGAGCAGCTATGCAGGCCCCGGAGCCCAGGGGCCACAGTCAGGGCAGCTGCTTACGTCCCAGCTCCTCCACCTCAGCCCAAGGCAACACTGGGAGGCACCTAGGGGAGAACCAGGCTAGGGCACTCAGAGATAGGCAGGGTGACAGGGAGACAGGGATTCAGCGCCCAGAGCATGGCCTCCAGGGCTCAGGTGTCAGGAGAGGCTGAGGCGGAGGGCAGTGCAGGCCCAACCTGCTCAGCCTGGCTCTGGGCAGGGTGAGGCTGGGACTCCCAGAGCCTTCTCCCTTCTCACCAGCCCTGCTGCTGCCCCCCGCAGAGTATCCCAAAGGCAGAGGTTACCTCCCAGTACCCCACTTCCCAGGGTCCCACTCAGCACTCCAATCAACTACATGCACAGCCCTGCTCAGTTATCCACATGTGCACAGATGTGTGCTTACACACACTCACAAGCACCACATGCCTGATGGCATCTACTTCTGTACCACCATTACACACCCATACACACACACACACCTCTCCCTGTGGGTAACATGTACAAATTCATGTCCACATACCACACATTGCTGTGCACCCATTCACCTCCCCATCACTGCCTGCGTGTGTGCATGCCTCCCCCACCCCACGCACGAGCTACATAGGCATGCATTCGTCCTCCCTCGACACACTCACTTGCACATTCACCTAACTCACTGGTGTGCATGTTCATCTCTCAGAAGAGCACACAGGTAAACTAGCAGCTTTCTACATATAATTACACATACATGCACTCTCTCTATACACACACACACACACACACACACACACACACGCTGTGCACAGCTACATCTAGATCATACTGGCTCTTCATGAAAGGGACAGTTGTCCCCATCGGGCTGTGCTTTGTTGCATGTGGTTCTGCCAATCTTCACATCCAGGAAGCAATAGTTGGGACTCACCCTCTGTCCTTCTCCCTCCACTTCTGCTACATTACTGCGGGAGAACTCCTAACAACAAATGGTCATAGGTCTGCACAGAGGCCAGACTCAAGGCGACAGTGCAAATGCAAGGTATATCTTATATAAGTGATGTATGATCAGATCTGTTGTTGCCATTATTAACAGAGATAATTGTTCCTGCAAAACATAGGGACAGAGTCCCAATCACTTGCATTAAATAACAGAAATGTTGGATGCTATCTAAGACATACAAAGCTGAAAAAACTTTAGCAGGAGACAGTATCTTACCAGCAACATTCGTATAAGCTACAAGCTCTTTTCATTCCATTAGACCTCAATTTGCAGTACCCAAAACAGAGTAGAAAGGGAATAAAACTAAAAAAAGAATGGACACAGATACATCGAGGAGCATAGGTAAGCAAGCCAACAGGAAGCTCCCGACATCTGCCAATGCTCCTAGGACAGCGAAAGAGGCCACAAGCACCCAGTGAAGCAAATTATGGGTATCAGAGCTCTGTGAAAAGCCTACAGAGGGAGTACCATGCTTCGGTGAACCTAAGCCCCATAGCAATTGTTTTCTCAAGTATTACAAGCACTAAGTGAGTTTAAAGAGCAAATGAACCAAAAGTTCCCAGCATTATCACTTAATTTGTTCAATAAGTAAGAAATTGGATGCACTCACCCGAACACTCAGAACACGAAAAACAGAGTCAACAAGCATAGGGGATCCTTCAACAGACATCAGGCAGAAATAGCTGAAATAATACTCGTATAGAACTTGTAAACTGCAGAAATGAGCAGTGTGAAAACAGAAGGCTGAAACTGAAGGCAAAGGGGTGAATTATGGTGAAGTACACAAAAATGCTACAAAGAAATAAGAGAACTGGAAAAGGCCATCCAGCAGTTACTAGATGAGACTAAGAAGGTCAAGCTGAAGCTAGTTGGAGTGAGAAAAACAGTGCAAGACAACTCCCATGAGGTTACTAATGTGTTTACAGAAATCATAGTGGAGTATTTCACAAATATGTGGGAACCGTGGAAAGTATAAGCAAGGTTCCCAGAATACCAGTATGTCCTCATTAAAGGCCCACATATAAAATTACAATAAATACAGATGCTTAAAAGCAGAGAAAAACAGAACATTACATATAAAACTAAACCGATTACAATTACAGCAGACATCTCAACTCAAACCTTAAAGATCAGAAGAGCTAGGAAGAAAGCATTTCATGTCCTAAGAGCAAACAACTTCCAAGCCAGCTTTAGCGTACCCAACAAAGCTATCCTTCAAAATAGATGGAGAGGTAAGGACAGTGCATGAAATGTAGTGGTACAAGAGGTACATGCAGGCTAACCCAGTGCTCCAGAAAATACTTAAGAATGTCTTAGACACAAACAATGAAATCAGCAAAGCTAAAAATTCCAGATGAAAGAAAAACGCCACCCAAGGTCGGTGGATAAACAACCACAAAATGATAGGAAAAGGAAAACAAAGGAGTCATCAACAAAAAAGGAATGCAATGAGAGGAAATAATCAGTGCTTGTCAGTAATATCTTTCACCATTAAAGGCCTCAACTCCCTGATTAAGAGACACAGATTGGCAGACAGAATCAAAAAACAGAATGTAGCAGTGTGTTGTGTTCAAGCAACTCACCGAATACAAAAGATAGACTTACCTATCTTTAAAATTGAAGGATGACAAGTAATAATACTTCATGCACCAGGACCCAGAGAAGGAGCAGGGGAGCAAATGTGGTCTTAGACACAGTGAAGCTAAAAATGGTTAGAAGAGATGAAGAAGGTCACTACATACTGGTTAAGGGGACAATTCAACAAGAAGAGGAAATGCTTGTAAATATTTATGCAACAAGTACTGGAGCACTTATCTGCATAAAACAAATAGTGTGGAAATTATAAGATCAAAAAAGCACTGGCACAACCATAATGAGAGAAGCCGAACACCTCACTTTTGCAAAAAGAAAGAATAAGAATCAATAAAGAGCTGAACCACATCCTTGAATATGTGAATGTAATAGATAACCCGCAGAATATTGAAGAGAGTGTCATGCAAAACAGCAACCACTGTTGAATTTCTGTTGCTTTGTTTGGTGAAGTTTTGTATTACGTCTAATGCTGTTTCTTTCTATCACAATTTTGTATTCTTTAAAAATTAAAAAAATGAATATTCCATGTCACATTCCTTAGTGTAGCACATGGTACTCTTTCCAAAATAGTCACATACTATTTCTCAGAAGCTTCCTAAAGAAATATAAAAGAATCAAATTTATTGCAAGAGTGCTGTTGGCAGTGTAATAAGAATAGAAATCAATAAGAAAAGAAATCAGAGAAAAGGTAGAAAACCCTGAAGATTGCAGGTAATAACACACCCTTAAACAATCAAAGGACTGGAGAGGAAAACAAAACAAAACAAAATTTAAATTTCTGGAGGTTAATACTAGTGTCTATACAGCTCATCAAATCCTTTGGAACACTGTGAAAACAGACTTTAGAGTGATGCTCATTGTAGTCAGTACCGTGGTAGGAAGACAGAGGAGCTCAAACGAATAACCTCGTTGGGAATCTCAAGATACATGAGTGCGCTGGGGAGATAGCTCAGCAGTCTAAGTACCTGTCTGGCAAGTGCAAGGACCCTGGTTTGATCCCTGGTACTGCATGCTGTGCTGGCCCCATGCCTTGCCAACCACTGAAACTGGGAGTGGTGGTGCATGCCTGTAATCCCAGCATCGTGGAGGCTGGGACAGGAGGATCACTATGAGTCTGATCTGTGTAGCAAGACCATATACCAAATAAACCTTTAAAAAAAAAGATACATGAGAAACAATAAAAATCCAGGCTCAAACCAAAAGTAAGGAGGGCAGTTATAAAGATTAGAGTAGAAACCAATGAAATTGGGACTAAAAACAAAAAACAAAACAGAAAACCAGAAAATTAATGGGTGGA
Organism: Octodon degus; assembly: GCF_000260255.1. Lineage (NCBI taxonomy): Eukaryota > Metazoa > Chordata > Mammalia > Rodentia > Octodontidae > Octodon > Octodon degus. The sequence continues at coordinate 3,424,538 of NW_004524649.1, read as the reverse complement.
AGAGCTGGTTCTTCAAAAGAATAAACAAAATAGTTAAACTCTTAGCCACTGGTCTGGTGAGATGGCTCAGTGGTCTAACGCACCTACTTAAAACAAGCTTAGTGAACCACAGGGACCATGGTTCAATCCCCCAGCACCACATGCCAGCCAGCCCCGCCCCCTGGCGGGCTGAGCTGGCCACACGCGCGCACACACACACACACACACATAAATAAATAAATAAAAATTAAAAAAAAACCTCTTAGCCACTGTCCATGACAAAGACAGAAAAGCCTCACATCTTTAAATGCAATTAGAAATGAAAAAGAAAAATCACAACAAACACAGTAAAAAAATCTATGGGCTATTTTGAAAATTTGTTTTCTAACCAATTGCCTGATTTTCAAAAAATAAATTTAGACTCAAACTACCAAACTACCAAAGCTAACCCAAGAAGAAATAAAAATATCTAATAAACCAATAATAAGCAATGAAATAGAAACAGTAATGAAGAATCTATCAATTAAAAAAACCTGAAGGATTCACTTTTTTTTTTCATAATTTTATTGAGAAACAAATTGCAATGAGACAGCTTTAAATCAAATTGGTAGGTCAGTTCCAATAATTAACACATTGCATACATTCTTCCTAGTGGTTAATTGCTGTACAAGATGCGGACTTGATATCCTATTTACAAACACCATTAGAACAAATCCCTCTATTCATTAAGAGAATGTAACTATATATCTATCCTAACCATGTCGAATACACAGACAAAACCTTTAAGGATATTGTATCATCTATACTCCTCAAGCTCTTCGAAGAAATTAAAAAGGAAAGAGTGTTGCTGAATTTATTCATGGAAGTCACATCACTGTGATTCCAAAATCAGGTAGAGATCCAGCCTAGAAAAGAAAACTATAGGCAAATGTTGCTACTGAACATAAATGGAAAAATACTTAAGATGATATTAACTAACTGAATCCAGCATAACATCAAAAAGATGACACATCATGACCAGGTAGTTTTTATCCCACATATGCAAAGGGGACTCAACATATATAAAAGAATATAAGTGCAAGACATCACAAAACTGAAACAAGGCCTAAGAACACACAACCACATCAATAAATGTAGAAAAGTCTGACAGAAACCAACACCCCATTATGATAAGAATCTTGAAGAAAATAGATATAGAAGGACCATGTTTGAGTTTGATAAAAGCTATTTGTAGCAAACCAGTGTCCAACATCTCATTAAATCAGGAATAATTAAAAGCATTTCCTCGGGCTGGAGAGATGGCTCAGTGGTCTAAAGCACCTACTTAAAAAAAAAAAAACAAGCTTAGCAAAGCATCAGGGACCGCGGTTCAATCCCCCAGCACCACATGCCAGCCAACCCCGCCCCCTGGTGGGCTGAGCTGGCCACACACACACACACCACTCTCTCTCTCTCTCTCTCTCTCTCTCTCTCTCTCTCTCTCAAATAAAAAAAAAAAAAAAAAAAAGCATTTCCTCTAAAGCCAACAACACGACAAGGATGCTAACTATCCCCACTTCTACTCAACTTAGTACTCAACACATTAGCCAGAGAAAGCAGGCAGGAGAAGAAATAAAAAAGATACATACAGGAAAGGAAGGGGGATTTGACTGACCTTGTCAAATACAAAAGTTACATTTCTTGTTATATAGGTCTTGCTTTATCTTGGTCTTAACCATCCAGCAGAAAAGTATAAAAATAAAGTATAAAAAGTAAAGCCATATTAATATGCTGAGCTCTAAAAGGTTCAAGTCAACAACTTCTGACATTGCCGGTCCTGCGGATAACCCACTACTATTATGGACTACTGGACTATATTGGAATATTTTGCTGAATTCACACACCTACAATATTTAAATGGCAATGGAATACCCACCTCTGACAAAACTAAAGAAAAAAAGGGGCTACAAATGAAGGACTACTTTGTATCTGTGTATAAAAAATAATTAGGATAGATATACAGCTGCTTTCTCTTAATTCAATGAGAAGAAAGATTTGTACTAATAGTGTTTGGACAGGATATCATGTCTGCATCTTGTACTATGAATAACCACTACGAAGACAACGATATGCAATGTATTAATTATTGAAACTGTCCTACTAACCAGTCTTGAAACTGTCTCATTGCTATCTGTTTCTCAATAAAATTATAAAAAAAAGGTGACAAAATTAAAGCATTAAGAAAAAAGAAAAGGAAGGACTCCTTATCATTATCCATAGATGATGTCATACTCTATATAGAGGACCCAAGGAACTCCATCAAAAACTCTTAGACTTAATAATTCACTTCAGCAAGGCAGTGAAATCAGCACACAAAAATCATTAGCATTTGTGTGCAGAAAGGCCTAGTGTATTCCCTGAGGGAAAACTTGGTGAGAAGGAAATTGTAAAACAAAATCAATCATGGTGGCATCAAGAAAAATGAAATATCTAGATATTAAATTAACCAAGGAAATCCAAAACCTCTACAAAGAAAATGACAATATTCTCAAAAGGAAATTAAAAAGGACATCAGAAAATGGAAAGCTGTCCCCTGCTTCTGGGTAGGCTGAACAAATATTGTCAAAATGGCCATAATTCCAAAAATGTTACAGTTTTAATGTACTCCCATTCAAAACACCAACAGTATATTTTACAGACTGAGGGTAAAGATTTCTAAAATTCTTATGGAAGCAGAATAAACCCAGAATAACAAAAACAGTCTTGGGCAACAAAAGCAAAGCAAGAAGAATCACAATACCTTTAAGCTATACCACAAAGCAACAGAGAAGGATGGCACAATACTGGACCAAAAACAGACATGTGGATCAATAGAACAGAGTAGAAAATACAGAGACATCCCTACGCACAGTGAGGTATATGGTCTTTGAGAGAAAGGTTGTGAATATTCTGAGAGAAAGCTAGCCTATTCAATAAGCGCCTCTGGGAGAACTGGTTAACCTTTTGCAGGAGATTGAGACTGGAGCCGTATTTTTCAACATGTATTAAATTAAAATAAAAACAGATCAAAGACCTAAACGTTAAAACAGAAACATTGAATCTACTGGAAGATAAAACACTAAGTCCTAGATGTAGGAAAGAGTTTTTATTTTAGCGGAACCAGGGATTGAATTCAGACCCTTGCGCTAAGTATCAAAAAGTATTACATTGAATCAAAAAGCTTCTGTACAGCAAAGAAATCAACACAGTAGAGAAACAACCTGTAGAACAGAATTTTTTTTTTTACCAGCTATGCTTTCCATAGAAACTAATACCTAGAATATATGAACAACTCCTCCAAAAATTAGACCACCCAAAGTAAAGGATCCAATCAAGAAATGGAAAAATGAAATGAACGCTCTTCTTAGAGGAAGTAGAAATGGCCAACAAATACATGAAAAACTGTTCAACATCTATGGCCACTGGTGAAATAACGAAAACAACACTTAGCTTCAATCTTACACCAGGAAGAGCAGCGATCATCAATAAAATCATCAAATAACAAATGCTGGTAAGACTGCAGTGACAGGAGAACTCTCCTACATTGTTGGTAAGAATGTGAACTAGCACAACCGTATGGATGTCAGTATGGAGCTTTCTCAAAGAATGAAATTAGATATTCCACATGACCCAGCTATCCCCCTTCTCAGAATCTTAAGAATTTAAGACCTCCCCCTGCTGCGATACATGCATACCAATGTCTATAGCGGCACAATTCATACTAGCTAAATCCCGCTAGCAACCTGCATACCCTTCAACAGACAACTGGACAAAGAAAATGCAGCATCTATGCATAATGAAATACCATTTGTCTATTAGGACAATTTGTCTAGAAGGACAAATTCAGGGCTTTCCTAGGACAATGAATGCAACTAAAAAAATAGTTTTCAGTAAGATAAATCAAACACTCAAGCTTAAATATTATACAATATCTCTCATTTAAGTAAAATACACAGAGAATAGTAAAGGATTGATAGGAGACAAGGGTGGGGCTTTTGCAAATGGGAAGAGGTCCAGGAGCACATGGGAGACAGAGGAGGGAAGGGCAAGGGTGAATAAGTGGAATAAAGATGTGTCATGTTCAGGAATCTCACAACCTAAGGAATGTAAGTACGACATCGTATAACCATGAGTTGAGCTTCATGACATCATCAAGGATGCAAATGGGGAAAGGAGAGTTAGAAGAGAAGGAGGGAGGTGTGGGGGAAGGGGAAAGGATTGGCAAAGAGAAACAAACTATAGTATGTGCACGGACCCACTCCCCAAAATGATTCCAGATTGCATGTACTGCAAGCAAGTACTAATAAAATGAAAAATAATCATTGTCTTTAGGGAAATGTAGTTTAAAATATTTTTATTTTGAGAAAATCCATCTTTATCCTGAAAATCCTCCATTTAAAATGCATAGTTCAGTAGCTTTTGGTATACTTACTTTATTGTGCAAATGTTTCCACCACCACGTTTTAGGTGATTTACCGCCTACCCATCATCACTCACTCCCCACCCCACTGACCCAGGTCAGGTGACCATTCATCTACCACCTAACTCATAAATTTGCCTTCCTGGCTGTTCATGTATGTGGGAATATAATCGCTGACTTGCTGACTTTCCCCACATACTACTATATTTTCAAGATTTGTCCATGTTTTGGCAGATATCAATATGTCAATTTTAAAGAACTGCCAAATAATATTTTGTCCCATGGACAGTTTACATGTTGTTAAATATTCATCACTGTCATAGTTTTGGGTTTTTACAAGGGGAACAATGCACTATAGGACACATTTTATAAGATTATTTTATAATGAATCACCCAAAGAATCATATACAGTGAGTGCAGGAAATCTGTCCACACACTAAAGACCAAAGAATCCAGCTGAGGGCCTGGATCCCACAATACTGTCCTGCATGAATCCAGCTAATGACCTAGAATCCAACAATGCCCCACATAAGTCCAACTGGAGGCCTAAAGTCCATGACAATGTCTCATGTAGACTTGTTTCACAGATTTGTGCAGGGAAGGCCCTAAGGTCAGTGGTGGAAGGTAGAAAGTCTGTGCCGGTGGGATGAAGGATTTGTGCTAGCAGGCTGAGGGATGTGAGCTGGAGCCAGAAAGCAAAGCTCAAAGTAAGAATCCATGCTCCCCTGAAAAGTACCATCCTCAGTGACAGTGAGGTCCCAAGTTCCTCTGACAATGAGGAAAGCTGAGCTCTCATCAGGAAAGTTAACATAACAAGCTTCTCTAGGAGACTAAGCTGTGTACCATCTTCCCCTCTGGAACCAGCAAACAATGCTCAAGATGAAGACCAGAGCTCCTGCAAAGTGATCTGTAGCCATTCTCAGTGACAATGAGGTCCTGAGCTCCTCCTCCAACAGCTGAGTTCTTCAGGAAAGCCAGCATGACAAGGTTCCGCAGAAGAGCAACCCAAGAGACCAGCAGCTTCCAACAGTTTCAACCGCTTCTCCAAACAGCTTTCCTGCCAGCCACCCAACAGCTTCTTCAGTTCTGCCTCTTACGCTGCTGGCAACAATCCTCAGGTGGGCTGACCATACTTAGCACCACACTAGTTCAGTTCACCTGGATATAACAAGTTGACCACCAGCTGGCTATCCACTACAATCAGTGTGTGTCTGTTTTGATGATTTCCTGGTTTTTTAAATTATTTTGAATAATACTGATACGAAATTTTGTATACCATCTTTGGAGTAGAATTATATTTTTCTTTATTGGGGGTGAGAAGCATTGCTAGGTTATAAGGTAACTATTTCTAGCATTTTGAGGACTTGCCAAAAGTTTTGTGTCTTGTTTTCCAAAAGTTTTGTGTCTGTTGACTTTCCCAATAGCTATGTTTGGATTTCTGATTTGTCAATATGTCTCTTTTCCACTATAGCTATGTACTGGAAGTGACATGATGTCTCATTGTGATTTTGATTTGCTATTTCTATCAGTTGATAATGCTGAGCATCTTTTTGTGTGCTATTCAACATTTATAACTTAATTGGATAAATATCAATTTAAATCATTTAGGTTTTATTTATTTTTATTTTAGGGAAGGTTCTACAGGCTGTTCAGGGTCTCCCTACTAGATTGGACTCAAAGTGATTCCCCTGTTTACAGCCAGTCTCAGCTGCCGTCTCAGCGCACTCCTGGGGATGGGGCCGGCATGGCAGGGGAGGCGGATTGAACCCTGGGCCCCTGTGCCTGCTTGCAAGTGTTTTAATCTGCTGAGCTATTTGGCCAGCCCTTCATCTAGGTTTTAAAGTTAGATCGTCTTTCTAAATATTTAGTAATTTTTATTATGTATTATTTTTTATTTTTAAAAATGTATTTAAGTACAGGGTCTGCAGGGTCTCATTGCACAGATTGGGCTCAGTGATCCTCCTGTTTCCAGCCTCCCAAGCGCTGCGATTACAAGCATGCACCACCATGCCCAGTCTAATATTTAGTAATTTCCAAATTCTGTTATTTGTCATTATTTTTTATTTTATCTTATTATTATTATTTTTTTTGTGTGTGTTTTTTAGGGAAGGGTCTGCAGGGTGTTCAGGGTCTCACTACTAGATCGGACTTGTAGTGATCCGCCTGTTTACAGCCTCCCAAGAGCTGGGATTACAGGTGTGTGCCACCATGCCCAGTCTTATCATTATTTTTTTATTTTTTATTTTATTTTATTTTATTTTATTTTTTTGGCAGAACCGAGGATTGAACTCAGGCCCTTGCCCTTGCCAGGCAAGTGTTTATTCTATTGAGCTATCTCCCTGGCCTCCTTATCATTTTTTTTTTTTTGAGGCCTGAAATGCCTTTAGGGCATTTCTGGTTTGCCGTGACTATCTGGGTTCAAACCACAGAAGCTTGAACTTGAGGGCTTTGTTTAAGCAGGCACTTAAACAACTGAGCTACTGGGCAGGCCCCCTTATCATTATTTTTTAAATGAAGACTTTTTTTTTTATTTCCAAAGAATTTTTGTTGTGCTGGTTTTTGAATTTTATATATTCTGGGTAAAAATTTCCTATCCAATATATGACTTTGAAATATTTTCTTTTGTTCTGCATGTTGTCTTATCACCTTTTTTGATGAGATAATTTTAATAAATGAATTGTGGCACACTGGAAATCACCCCACGCACCAAAGGGCTCAGGTTACCACTCCAGGAAATGTGGTACTTGGAGGGGCCTCATACAGGAGGGAAAATCCCATCCTGGTTGATTTCTGACTTCAGTCTCCAGGAAGACAGCTGGGTCACTGACTGACTGCACCTTGTTGGAGAAATCCAACATTTCACAGGAACAAAAAATTGCAGCTAACAAAGGAAAGTGACAGCTAAAAGAAAATGATGGCTTGCTGTGAATTTAGAGTGAACCACAGCCTGTTGGGAAATAGCATTGGCTCCTGTCACCCCCACATACTTTGGAGATGCAGCCATCTGTCACATGAAGAGGACAAGGCCTCTGTTTCCGAGTGCAAGGTGGCACTCTGTGTTGCCTCTGAAATAATCAAGAAAGGTCATGAGATTGTGGGTATAAAAACTGAGGGCTGAGTTCCATCCTCCCTTCCCCCTAGAGAGCACAAGGAACAGGACTGGGCAGTAAAATGAGGCCTGACTCGCCCGAGGGAGGACAGGATGGATTTTTCTGATGGAATCTGCAAAGCAGGGACTGGGGATAGGTTCTGCTGGTGCGGGGCCTCATGCAGCGAGACCCGCAGGGTCTCCGGGTTCAGTCCTAAGGGGCCTGTAATGGGCTTCGTTCTCCAGTGAGCTTGGAAGTTTCTCAACTCATGTTGCGTCATTTTCACAACTATGAGGAAGAGAGCCTCACTTCAAGTATAGACTGAAGGTAGACTTTTTGAGAAGCACAAAAGCCCAATTCAAAATGTCCAAAAGCCTAAAATTTGTTAAACAGCATCACCACACCACAAGGGAGAAATTGCACACCAGGAATCTTTGCTTCATGCAGAATATTCTTAAGAATGTTTAAACTTTCCATTAACACTGGAATACTTAATGTTAATTATGTGGTCTAACATCTTTTGTTATAGGTAGATTAAATGCAAAAGGGATAAATGCGTATAATAGATCAGTCAAGTATACATGGGCCTATTAAATATGGTTTCATAAAAATGCACAAATGAAGTCTAGGATGCTTTTTACAAATTTTATTTTTTTGGCACAGGGTGTTGCTATGCAGCTCGGACTCACAGTGCTCTTCCTGTCTAGGCCTCCTCAGCACTGGGATTATAGGTGTGCACTGCCATATTCAGGTTTGGGACCAGCATGGTGTGCCCAGAGTTCCAGGGCCGGCATGACGTGCAGTAGTGGGGATTCAACGAGGTCCTTCCACTTGCCAGGCAGGCACTTAGACTGCCGAGCTATTTCCCCAGCTCCTAGAATGCTTTTATTCTTAGCTCTCCATTAAATTTAAGGTAAAATTCTAATGTGCAATTTATTAAACAGGGAAAACTTGTTTGTATTTGAATAGAATCTATTTTGTATCATTAGATATCAGAGTTCTATTATAAAATTATAAGTTATAAATTGAGGGCAGGGGCTGTACAAGGCTGCCATCTCCCACTTTACAGGTAAGATTGGAACTGGGAAATCCTGCTTCCTCCTGTCTCTACTGAGGCTCAATGGTCTGTGATGGTGAGGTGCTCCCAGAACAGGATAAGATCTGTTGGAGGCAATCAAACAGAAGCAAGTACTCATGCGTGGGAATGAATCTTATCTTGTTGCTTCTATGATGCTAAACTTGTTCTAAAAAGATTTGATAAAATGAAAAAAAGAAAGATATGGACAAAATCAGAAAGAAAGCTAAGGTAAGTTGCAGAAAGTCTGTGATACACACTTCTGGGAAGATGTTGGAGCGATGGACAGCAGCAAAATATCCTTACCAAGGTTTGGTATCCAGATGCTGGAGTATAGCAATGGGAACAAGAGACAGAAGAAAGTGGGTTCCCATGACCCAGGAAGGACAGGAAGCAAGAATTGAAGCATGTGGGGAGAGTGAAGAGAGAGAACTCCAGGTAGAAGAAGGAGCTGGCGGGTGGCACTTTCGCCCTGAGCCCTGACTCACTGCACAGGAGGGGCTGCTCACTCCTGCGGATGTTGCTTGGTGACTACTGGCAGTGCTGGAGAGCTCCATAGAGGAGTGTACTAAGGGACAGCAGTGCACACAAGGGACTGCAGTGGCTGGGGAGTTGTTTGAGTCCAGATTCCCCTAAGAAAGGGTAGCTGGCTGGTAGGCTCCCTAGAGAGAGGCCAAGCATGCTTGGGACTCAGAGTGGTTGTGGGCTGGCTCCCCCTAGCTCCTCCAGTGGCTGGGCAAGGTGAATTCAGGCTGGCAGGAGGTCAAGGAGCTAAGTTCAAGGTGGCAGGGAGCCAATTCTAGCCACCTGGAGGCAAGCAGGGTGTTCCAGACTAAACGCATTGAGTTCCAAGCTCAAACCAGAAATCATCCTGAACATTGGCAAAGCTAAGCAAGCAGACCTGCTGGGATTATCCACTACCCTGCTGTAAAGCTACAGCTGGCTTGCTGGAATTAATCAGATCTGGACTCTGCCTGCCCACCTTGACTACTAGTGACAGCAGAGACATGCCCTGAAGTGGTGATCAATTTCCTCTACTTTCTTTTTGTTTTGATTTTTTTTTATGATTACTTTTTCTTGTTTTTATGAGTGTGAACATTGTTTATAAGTTTTGTTGTTGCTCTGTCCATGTTTTTATTTCTTCTTTCTCTCTTTTCCTCCCACCTTCTTAACCAGTTCCCCAAAGTTCACGTCATCTCCTTTTGTTCTCCAGCCTGGCTTCTTTTTTAAAATTAATTTTGTAGGGGCCGGGGAGATGGCTCAGTAGGATAAGAGCTTGACTGGCAAATGCAAGGATCTGAGTTCAATCCCTGGTTCTGCCAAAAAAAAATTAATTTTGTTGAGAAACAAATAGCAAGGAAACAGTTTCAAAACCGATTAATAGGACGGTTTCAATAATTAACACATTGCATATTGTTGTCTCTGTAGTGGTTATCATAGTATAAGATGCAGACTTGATATCCTGTCTGAACGCTATTACTACAAATCTTTCTTCTCATTGAATTAAGAGAAAGTAGCTGTATATCTATCCTGACTATTTTGTATATAAAGATATGTACAAAATATATATCTCTATATCTATCTATCTATCTATCTATCTATCTATCTATCTATCTACAGTCCTTCATTTGTATCCCTTTTTTTGTTTAGTTTTGTCAGACATGGGTATTCCATTGCCATTTAAGTATTGTAGGTGCGTGAATTCAGCAAAATAATCCAATACGGTCCAGTAGCCCATTCTAATCTCCTTCCCTTCTTATGTCACTCTATTCCCCCCTCCCCTGGCCCAATGCCTTTTAAATTTTTCTCCCTTGAGGGGAAAGTTGTCATATTGAGGGCATATTTGCTATATAACATTTTCTGCTTTGCTGCTGACTTTGTTACACAACTACAAATCTAGTTTGTATGGTGAAAGCTGGCAAATTAATAGTTGCCTCAGCTTGTCATTTGCTAGGCTGTGTTTGACACTCTTGTTATTGTTGCTCTTACCATGTCAGCCAAGGTAATATAACTGTTCTAAATTGAAGAACTAGGATCTTGCAACAAACTCAGTACCCCAAAACCGGTTCCATCTGGAAGGTCTCATTGAAAAATAATTATTTAGTGAGGGTTTTCAACGCTATTCAAAAAGCTACCTGCAGAAGCAATTTACTACCTCAACCCAGAAATTAAACTAAAAACAGAATAGAAAATGAGAAGACCATGGGAGCAAGATGCAAGCAGCCTTCTAGCAGCCAAGAGAAAACCCAGAAGGCAACGAAGTTCTGGAAACATTGGCCCAAGCAATGAGACCAGAGACGGAAGTGAAAGGAACAAGGATAGGAAAGGAAGGAGTCAAATTAACAGTGTTTCAGACGGCACGATACTCTACATAGGAGACTCTGAAAACGCCAGCAAAGGACCTCGAAACTTAAAAACCAAGTTCACTAGCATAGTTGGTATTTCCTGTACACAAATAAAATCAATGGCATTTCTGTACACGAATTAAAAAGAAAATTCACAGAGATAGAAATGGGTGGAACGGTACTTTTCACAGAAACATACAAGAAATGAAATACTAAGCGAGCAATCTTTTTTTTTTTTTTTTTTTTTTTTTGAGGAACCGAGGATTGAACTCAGACCCTTGTGCTTGCCAGGCAAGTGCTTATTCTACTGGGCCATTTTCCAGGCCAGTAAATCTAATGAAGTAAAAGACCTTTACATGGAAAACTACAGTAGTCTGCAAAGGGAGATCCAAAAGGATATCGGGAAATGGAACAATGTCCCTTGTTCTTGGTTAGGAGGAAGCAATAAATGAAAATGACCATACATCCAAAATTGTTACACAGATTTAATGCAATCCCAATCAAAACACCAGTAGTGTATCTCAGAAAATTAGAGAAATTAAATCTAAAATTAGTTTGGAGCTAAAACAGATCTAGAATAGCAAAAGCAATTCTAGGTTACAAAGGGAAGGCAGGGGGCATCACAATCCCTGGCTGGAAAGTATATTTCAGAATTACTGTGATAAAATGGCTTGGTACTGGCCTAACAGATAAATAAAGAAACAAAGCAAAACAAAGCAAAACAGACCCGAGGATCAGTGGAACAAATTGCAAGGTGCATACTCAACTCCAAGTGCACTCATTCACCTAATCCTTGATAGCATCTTTCATAAATGATGTTGGAAACACTGCCTTTCCCCATGCCAAAGATGAAAACTAGACCTATATCTAACACCATGTGCTAAACTAAAATCAAAATTGGTCAAAGATCTAAATATTAAAATAAAAACAATAAATCTGCTGCGAGATAGAAATGGACAGGCAGGGCCAGCCAAATAGCTCAGCGGATTAAAGCACCTGCAAGCAGGCACAGGGTGCAGGGGTTCAATCCCAGGGCCTGCCATGCTGGCCTCACCCCTGGGGTGCACTGAGATGGCAATTAAGACTGGGCATGGTGGCAGGCACCTGTAATCCCTGCTCTTGGGAGGTTGTAAACAGGCATATCACTATGAGTGCGATCTAGTAGTGAAACCCTGAACACCTAGACCCTTCCCTAAAATTAAAAAAAAAAAAAAAAAGGAAAGAAAAGAAATAGACAGGCAGAGACTTAAATACCATTTTTGCATGAGTCATCCATGGCTCTTCCTCAGGCTGCAGATGCCTGATAGGTGGCTAATAGCAGAACACAGCATGACCATCATTTGAGTCCTTGTCACTATAAATCCTGGGTCAGATATCTTAGCTCTGTGTGGGGCCTGGTGGTCATTTAGGATCTGCCTGGACAGGCTTGGTCAGCCCTGAATTCTCATGGTCTCCTCTCTTTCAAGACTGAAGACTCAAAGTGAGAGGTTGACAGGGATGTTCAGTTCTTCCGAGAAGCCTGCAGCCACTGTCCTGGACCTTGGGTCACCTGGGTTCCAGGGAAGGGGAAATCTCACCTGATTGAGGCCATGGAATCAGAGTCCTCTTCTGGAAAGAAAACCACCCCTCACCCATAGAGATCCCAGATCTATGAGGAGATGATGAAATGCCAAGCACCCGGACCTCAGCCTTCCAGTCAGTCCTGGACAGTGGGCTTCTACCTCTGTGGAGGCCCGGCCTGAACCCCTGTATCAGGGTGACCCCCTCCAGCCACTTAAGCTGGATCTTTTCCTGTCCTTCCTCCGACTTTCCAATTCAAGTGTTGTTCTTCTAATTAATCATGCTGTAGCAGTTAGCTTCAGGGTACAGGAATGAAGTGCCCAGACAGGGCTCCCATTCCAAGGAAATGTCACATGTGGAGATTTCCTATAACCTGACACACCTCTGAGACCTTGAGTCCTCTGGTCCCAAGCACTTCTCATAAGGGACTCATACTTAGCCTGCAGTTAAATAAAATCCCACCATGAGCCACAGGAGCCCTGGGACCAGCCCTGTGTCAGGGACTCTTCTCAGATGTCTGGCTGACCAGGTCAGCTTCTCCAAGCCCGGTTCCCAGGGCACAAGTCAGAGCCCTGTACACAGCTGGAGGAAGTGGGAAGGAGAGTGGAGGCCCTGGGAATGGTTGATGGTGATGAGGTGTGGGGCCTCAGTGACTGTGATTTGGCCACAGCTCAGGGGTGTGACTATGTGCAGGAACCTGTATGACAGTCAGAGACACAAAGCTGTGTAGACACCAAGCTACCCAACCCTTCCCTGCACCCTGAGACTATACCACACAGGGAAGCTGGTGCAAAGTTTTATTGAACAAGGCAGGGGTGGCTGTGTCCTGCCTCTACAGGTGTGGTTGAGAAGCACATGAGAAAGGAAGAGGGGCTAGCTCCTGGGTGTCCACGATACTGAGGAGCCTGTGGTCCTGGAGCTTGGGTGCAGGGCCACCAAGGAGACTGTAGCAGGGCTGGGCTCCATCACAGTATTGAGTATGCTGCAGGGGTCTTGGGTAAGGGGTGGTCATTGTGGCCTGGATAGAACCTCAAACCTTCTGACACCTGGAACTTGTCAGGACCAAGTAGTGTTCCCAGGCCCTGAAGTAGACCTTGAAGGAGCAGAGCTGCTTCTGCTGAAGGAAGAGAGAGAGGGACAGTGAGTTCAGCTTCAGGAGAGAGGGAGGACCCTGGCTTGAACATCAGGAGAGGAGGACTGGTGGAGGGGAAGTCCTTGAATGGCGCTGTCCCCAGCTCAGGGATCCCAGGTCCTCATCCCTCATATCCCCGAGGGAGCAGCCCTGGAGGACCAGGAGCCCAGAGGCACAGGAAGGGCGGGTGCTTATCACCTGAGTTTCTCTCCACCTTAGCTCAGGGCAGCACTGAGAGGCACCCAGGGAAGAACCAGGCCTGGGGACCCAGAGACAGAGTACATGGGCAGGATGACAGGGGCTCATTGCTCAGAGTATGGCCCAGGCTGTCAGGAAAGCCTGGATGCCGAGGACAGCATGCATGTGGTCTCAGACCTGGCCTGCTCAACCTGGCTGTGGGCGGGGTGAGACTGGCTCTCCCAGAACCCCTCCCTCCTCACCAGCTCTGCTGCTGCCCCTCCCCCACTAGCAGGAGCACCACAAAGGCAGGGGTCACCTCCTAGCATGGCACTTCCTGGGTATCAATAAGCACCCAATCAACCGTGTGCACAGCCTTGCTCTGCTACCCACATGTACACAGGTGTGCAAGTCTACACACTCACGTGTGTCCCACTCTGATGTTTTCTGCTCCTGACTACCACACACCCTCCCAGCTCTGCTACCCCACCATGATCTCATGACCACACTCCCCCACTACCTGAGTTGCCCCTGCCCACTTCAAGCTCATACCGGCTCCTCACTGAAGGGACAGTCATCCTGGGTGGGCTGGTCCTTGGCACAGGTGGTTCTGCCGATCTCCACATCCAGGTAGTAGTTCATGCCAGCTGCCACCTGGGATGGAAGAGCAGGGCTCTCTCAGCACTCTGTCCACCTCACAGCCACAGTTACTGGACTCACTGTGCTTGCCTCTGCTCAGGCCAAACCCATGCATCCGTCTCTGCTCCAGATCATCCTGTGTGATGGGCCCACCCTGTGTTCAACCTGTTCCTTTCCAAGGAGCTACAAAGAGCAGTCTTGTGCACCAGAGTAAGACAGAAAGGGGATTGGGCAGGTAGGAGTGAAGACTGCACCCTCTTATTTGGGCTCTGGGAGGGAGGCTGACTTAGGGAGCAGCCTGCACACTGAGCCAGCACATCCTTCCCAGGAGGATGGGCAGCTCCACCCCAGTGGGCTCTGTGTCCAGCAGGACACATTGGATGCTATTCCAGGAGAGCTGCAACCTGAGGCTGAAGCACAATTGATCCATCAAGGACTTGGTCCCCCACCCACAGGGTCCTTTTCCCTGGTACAGCGGCAGAGGGCACCCTGCTATCCACAGGGACCATTGAGGTTCACAGTGGAGATTCCCTGGACTCTTAGGGACCTTAGGGGTTCACTGCGTGATGTCATCAAGAACACACATGGAGAGGTGGCAGCAATGTCACAGCCAGTGTCATCTTTGGGATGCCCTCACACCCCATCAATCCTTGCTAGTAGTCCCCCTAGGATTACGATTGACCCCTCAGCTGGGCAGACACTGACAGGCTGAGGTCATGAGACAGAGCAGCTGCTCCAGGGAGAGGCGGCTGAGTCAGGACAGGATGCAGGGCCTGGGAATGTCCTCAGTGGACATCAGCCACACTGTGTGAGGCTCTGAGGCCACTGAGTAGTGTGTACATGGCTTCTAGAGGTCAGCCTGGTCCTGAGGGTAAAGTGCAGGTTCTCCGGGGTGGGCAGTGGCCACTGTAGGGGGCATTGCAAGGATCAGGGGAATCCACTCAATCCAGGAGCAAGGCCCATGTGGCCCAGGATGACCACAGGAGGGATGGGCATAGATCTCTCACCCTGCTGTGTGGTCATTTGGTTCACAGTTCTCAGAGATCCAGGACCAGAAGGAGGTGGTCAGCATTAACCCAGGGCACCCTGACTCTGGCCTGGCATCTGTTGTCCCAGCCAGTTGGAATTGGAGCCGTGTCTAAGGGCCAAGTGTGGGACACTGATCGTGCCAGGGTCTAGGCTAGATTTCATGCAAGGAATTCTGGGGCACATTCACCAAGGACTACAGGAACAGAAAAATATTATGGACTGAATGGGTGAAAAATACAGGGGTAGTCCACTGTGGGAAGGATTCCTGGGAAAGGTCACGGGTTGCAGAGCATGCAGCCCACCTGGGTGGGGACAGGACAGGGTGGGGGGCAGGGAGCAGAGGGAAAGGAGCAGCAGGGTGTGCAGGTGGACAACACTTCCTGGGCAGCCCTCCTCAGCCCTAGTGACCACGCACCTGTTGACGGACACGCACCACCCGTGACAAGCGGAAGAGGTATGGGTCTTGGCTGCCCTGGTTGTACTCTTCGAGGGCGAAGTCCACTACATATTGCACCTCTTCATCATTAGGGTCTCCATCTTCCAGGTTCCCCATTAGATGTAGTGAAGATCTGGAGGACAGCAAGGCCATGGGGGTCATGGCCAGGCCCAAGAGCAGGGCAGCCAGGAGCAGCAGAGGGACACGCAGGGATGAGGCCATGGCCATAGGACACGAAGTTGGAGCAGTAGGACACAGAGGGTAGCGGTCCAGGGCCACAGCACTGGCCTAGGCTGGCCCTGCTTTATCCTCCAGGTCCCAGCCCCTCCCTGCTGCTTTCCCAGCCTCCAGCCAGCCCCTGCTTTCCTGCTGGCCCCTCCCCTCTACTGTCCCCTCCAGTGCTGGCGCTGCTGTTCCTCTGTCCCTCCTTCCTCCAGGCTGGGGGCGTGCTCTCTCCTCTTCTTCCTGTGTCCTCTTCTGGTCCTGCTCCCCATAACCCCTTACTTATCCCTCTCTTGATCTCCCCCAAGGCTCCATCTCCCTATTCTGCAAATCGCTGGTCCTTAAATCCTATGAGTTAGAACTCTATTTCTACATGAAAAGGGACAGAGCTGTCTTGGTTTGGCTTTCCAGGAGGTTCTGAGGTTAGGGGCCTGCAAGGTCAAATGCAATGACTTCTGGCAAGAAAAAGGTGATTGCAGAAGTCCAGGAAGCTCAGGTCCTGCCCTGTCCTGAGAAATTTCTCTGCCAAGCAGGAGTGACTCCACTTTACTTGGGAAAGGACAGGGGTTCTGCTTAAGTGTCAGTCAGCAGATCTCCCAGGACCTACTCCCAGCCACGTGGTCCAGGACAGAAATGGGCACAATGGCTGAACTTGGAGGGGACACCTGGTGGGGCCTTTACAGAACTGGAACACTGACCATGTGTGGCTTTAAACTTCTGGTAGACACATCAGAAAAGTTAAGTGAACAGGAGCAATAATGTTAATAAAATGTCTAACCTTTATAATAAATGTCATTTCATGATTCACACAACTTTTAAAAAAAAGTTTTAGCTCATTTTATTTTTTTCTTTCTGTATTTAGGACAGAGTCTACAGGGTCTCACTATGTAGAAAAGATTCATAGTGATCCTCTTGTGTTCAGCCTCCCAAATGCTGGGATTACAGGTGCGTGCCACCATGCCCAGTCTCAACCATTGTCTCAGTGTACCTTGAGGTTGGGGCTAACATGGCACACCAGAAATCAAACCCCAGATGCTGAGCTCTGCTTAAGCAGGCACTTTAGTCCACTGAGCCCTGAAATGATTTTTCATGTAGCACCTTATACTGAGTGTGTGTGTGTGGTCTTTAGAATATGGGCTTTTGTGACTTGCAGGGCAGGTGTTCATGGGAACTGCCCCCATTTCTACACCCCAGATTCTATGTTGTGGTGGCTGAGCCTCAGCTTTAGGGAGGGAATGTGGGGATTGGAGACAGCACTTCAGATCAGGGAATCATGGAAGCTCTGGTGGAAGGAGATGGAAGGACCTGGGACAGAGGTGTGCACACTGGACACTGGTCAGAGGACTCTTGGGAACCAAGAAGACTAGAGTTCTGCCTAGGCCAGGACATGGAGCCAGTTGAGTTGAGCGTGAAGCCAGGGACAGGTCTGGAGCAGGGGCCTGTGTCCTAAGAGCAAGGAGCCAGGGGTCTCTGGCAGGGCAGGAATAATCTGCTGCCTCAGCCTGGACGCTGGGGGCAGGACCCTGGGGTGGGGAGCAGTGTGGAGGTGGGTGGGGCCGCTAAGGAGTGTGCATCAGATCCCATGGGTAGCTCCTGCTTCTCCCCTTGAAGAGCTGCACTGAGACTCTGCTCCTCTGTCCCTGATGGACACCGTGAATGGGTGCTTGCATATGGCGATGTGCTCCATGTCTGTGTCCAGACTGAGGGGTTCAGTAAACCTTGCCATAGTGACCTTGCCACCAAGATGTAGAACAGTCACCACTTGGGCTACCCAGTCCCTGTGGGCCTGAGCCCTGACCTCAAGCCCCACCCAGACACATGACAGGAGCCTCACGTACTTCAAGCACTTACAGGTGCAGCAGAAGATCCTTGGCCTCTCCCCGCAGTCCACCTGGCCCCCCACCCCACTACACCAGCTGGTGTTTTCACAGTCAGTGAGCTTGGTCTGCTCTAGACTCTATAGTGTGTAGGTAGCTCTCTATTAGGTAACACTGGCCGAGGGGCCTGAGTGCTGAGCTCCACATGGCTTTCTCTTCTCAGCTCTGCTGTGAGCACAGGAGGGAGGCTCTGGATGATGCCCACTCTTTTTTTGCTCTTCTGTTTTTCTCCTTTATGTTGGGAGCAGCTGAAACTGAAAATTGGACTTTTGTGTGGGGGCAGGACAAGGCCATAGTGCCTAAAGCAATCAGCTTGCCTCAGTCTTGAGAAAAGCATCCTGCCCGGACAATTTTGGTTACAGTTGCTAGGCAACCTTGTGTCTTATGATACTAACTTTGTCTTATCATACTGACTAAACAAATTCCTCTGTTGTTGTTCTTCAGGTCCTTTGCCAATCATTTGAATAGGCCTCCACCTGACCTCAGCTTTTGTCTCTTGTCTATCTTTTCCTCATTCCTGCTATTGTTTTTTCCCCTAGGATACACTGAGAGACTAACAAGTCCCTATACTTTTGTTCCTTTAAACTTGGGGGACTAAATCTAGTTCTCTCCAGTCTGCTTCATCTTCCTTTTTTTCTTTCCTAAACCCAGGCTCTTTTTCTCCAGTATGGGGGGGGGGTTGAACTCAGGACCTTTGCCCTAAGCTACATCCCAAGTACTTTTAAAAGTTTTTAAATTTTAAGAGGTTTCCCTAAGTCACTAAATTGCCTGAGCTGAGTTCAAAAGTGTGTCGTCCTGTCTTGGTATCCGAGAGTGCTGCGTTATAGGCCTAAGCCATCAAGCCTGGCTGCCCTCCTGTTTCCTGTCTTCCTCACGGGCCTCATCCTTCCATCTCAGTCAGGCATCAGCACTGCATGAGGTCCCACCAGCAGCTGAGTATACTCTGGAAGCTGCCCAGGCTTGGCTGTCCAAGTCCTCCTCCTGCAGGTCTGTGGCTTCTCCTCACCCCATTAGATATCTGCATAGAGATCCTTCTCCCCGTGAGGCTTCTCTGATCTTACTATTTAAAGTGACGTCCTCTCTTCTCTCTCCTCTTATTTTTTTGACTGTACCTCTTGAGTTTTGGTGTGTGTGTTTCTCATTTTTCATCTCTACCTACCCAGTGCAAGGTCTAGCCTGATGTCTGTTTGCTTCTCTTTCCTGCGTTTGCTGGCTGATAAAGTGTGCTAACCGAGAGGTCTTTGAGTTTGCCCACCCAGAGGCACTGACCTCCCAGACCCTGTGCTCATGCATTCCTAAAATTGTTTTTGTCTTGTTTCATCTTTTGCTGTGCCTCTCATACAGGCAGCTGAAGGACCTGGTCAGGCCCCTAGAAGTTAGGGCGTATGTGTAATTTGTCCAAATTAAAAAATTTGGTAGCTTGAAATAAATTGAAAGAATGAGAAAAAGGCAGAAAGAAGCTAGTAAGTATAAAAGAGAGAGTGGTAAAGAAAGATGTGTAAGAAAATATTTTTGGTAAGAAAGACTTGATAGAATGCAAAACAGAAAGACATGGACAAAATCAGAAAGCTAAAGTAAGTTGCAGAAAGTCTGTGATATGCACTTCTGGGAAGATGTTGGAGCGATGAACAGCAGAGAAACAGACTTTCCAAGATTTGGTGTCCAGATGCTGGAATATAGCAAAAGGAAAAAGAGGAGGAAAGTGGGTTCCCATGACCCAGGAAGGACCAGAAGCAGGAATTGAAGCATGTGGGGAGAGTGAAGAGAGAGAACTCCAGGTAGAAGAAGGAGCTGGCGGGTGGCACTTTCGCCCTGAGCCCTGACTCACTGCACAGGAGGGGCTGCTCACTCCTGCGGATGTTGCTTGGTGACTACTGGCAGTGCTGGAGAGCTCCATAGAAGAGTGTACTAAGGGACAGAGCAGTGCACACAAGGGACTGCAGTGGCTGGGGAGTTGTTTGAGTCCAGATTCCCCTGGGAAAGGGCAGCTGGCTGCTAGGCTTCCTAGAGAGAGGCCAAGCATGCTTGGGACTCAGAGTGGTTGTGGGCTGGCTCCCCCTAGCTCCTCCAGCGGCTGGGCAAGGTGAATTCAGGCTGGCAGGAGGTCAAGGAGCTAAGTTCAAGGTGGCAGGGAGCCAACTTCTAGCCACCTGGAGGCAAGCAGGGTGTTCCAGACTGAACACATTGAGTTCCAAGCTCAAACCAGAAATCATCCTGAACATTGGCAAAGCTAAGCAAGCAGACCTGCTGGGATTACCCACTACCCTGCTGTAAAGCTACAGCTGGCTTGCTGGAATTAATCAGATCTGGACTCTGTCTGCCTACCTTGACTACTAGTGACAGCAGAGACATGCCCTGAAGTGGCGATTGTTTTCCTCTACTGTTTTTTGTTGTTGTTTGTTTTTTTCCTGATTGCTTTTTCATGTTTTCATGGGTGTGAACATTGTTTATAAGCTTTGTTGTTGCTCTGTCCATGTTTGTATTTCTTCCTTCTCTTTCCCTCCTATCTTCTTCACCAGTTTTCTTCGGTTCATGTAGTCTTTTGTTCTCCAGCTTTACTTCTGACCTTCTTCTGTTTCTATGTTTTCCCCTAATGCCTTTAAATTTTTTCTCCCCTAAGAGTAAAGTTGCCACATTGAAGGCATATTTAAGGCATATAATTTTCTGACTTGCTTTGGATTTTGTTACATAACTACAAATCTAGTTCTTATGGTGAAAGTCAGCAAATTAAGTTACCTCAGTTTGTCATTTTCTAGGCTGTACTTGATGCTATTGTTATTACAGATTGTACTACATTAGCCAAGGTAATGTAATTGTTCTAATAAATTGTTCTTCCTGGTATTCCAACACTAAGATTGCCAATGGTTCATAAACAATACTATAGGCCAGTGACAAAGTAACAGAGGTGGGCCAGGTAGGCCCAAATAAATTGAAGACGTAGGATCTTGCGTCAGACTCATTACTCAAAACTCAGCTATACCTGGAAGATTATGCTGAGATGCAGTTATTTATTAAGGGTTCTCAATACTAACAATAAAGATACCAGCCATAAACAATTTACAAATGTCAACCCAAAAATTAAACTAAATAAATAGAGAGTGAGGAGATATAGAAGCAAGATGCAAGAGGCCTCCTAGCTTCCCATGGGCAAATCCAGGGCACAATGTGATTCTGGAACTATTAGGAAAGCAATTAGACAATTAATAGAAGTGAAAGGAATAAGGATACGAAGAGAATAAGTGAAATTAACACCCTTTGAAGGTGGCAAGGTGCTCTACATAGAACAGTCCAAAAACTCCAAGAGAATTTTAATTTTCACAACCAAATTCATAGCACAGTTGAATCCAAAGTCAAAACTTAAAAATCAATGATGTTTCCATACCCAAATAAGAAACTCACAGAGGCACAAATTAGTGAAACAACACTTTTCACAAAAGCATAGAGAAATGAAATTCTTGGGAATCAATCTAGTGAATGAAGCAAAAGACCTTTACATTGAAAACTACAGTAGTCTGAAAGAGGAGCTCCAGGAGGATATCAGAAAATGGAACTATATCCCTTGTTCTTCATTAGGAAGAAACAATATTGTGTAAATGGCCATACTTCCAAATTTGTTATGCAGACTTAATTCAATCCTGATCAAAATACCCATAACATATCTCACAGAATTAGAGAAATCAATGCTAAAATGCATTTGGAACCAAAAGAGACCTCTAGCAAAAAGAAAATAGCAAAAGCAATTCTGGGCAACAAAGGGAAGGCAGGGGGCATCACAATTCCTGATATGAAATTATACTGCAGAGTTATTGTGATAAAACAGCATGGTACCTGCCAAACAAAACAAAACAAAACAAAACAAAACAAAACAAACAAACAAATAAATAAATCAGACTAGAGGATCAATGTATTTGATTGGAAGATCCAAACATACTCAACCACCTTATCTTTGACATGAGGCCAAACACCTTCACTGGAAGAAGGATATACTCTTTAATAAATGGTGGTGGCAGGCTGGCGAGATAGCTCAGAAGACTAAGTGCCTGCTTAGGCAAGCACAGGGACCGGGGTTTGATTCCCTCCCTTGGGTGAACACAGCCAGTCACTGAATCAAGGTGTAGTGTGGAAAAATTTTGCACCAGGTGTTCCTAAGACAAAGAGCTAATATATAGACTACATAACTCTAAAAAAAATCATACCCCCAAATTTTAATACCCAGTCAAAGATGGGCATCTGAGATAAATATTCACTTCCCAGATGAAGAAGTAGAAATGGCAAATAAATACATGAACAAATGTTCAGCATAGCTGGCATTCAAGACATACAAGTTAAAACAATACTGAGATTCCATCTCACTCCAGAAGATTAGGAAATCAACCAACAACAAATGTTTCCATGGCTATGGGGAAAAGAGACACCCTCTCCATTCTGGTGGATATGTAGACTGGTACAACCACTGTGGAAATCATTGTGGAGATTCTTTAAAACTTAAAAAAATACAGATTTCTTTTGACCCAGCTAGTCTCCTTCTTGGCATCTTCTGGAAAGAATTAAAAGCATCATACCACAGTGATACATGCAAACATATGTTTATAGCAACACAATTTGCAATAGCTAAATCTTAAAACAGGCCAAATGCTCATCAACCAGTGAAGGGAGAAGATTAATTTTAATTCAATAGAAACTACTCTTTCTTAAAGAAGGATAAGCTTGAGTGTTTCTAGATAAATGGATGCTCCTTGAGACCCTAATCTTAAGTAAAATAAATTGATAGATATATTTTTTATTTTTTTATTAATTTTATTGAGAAACAAATAGTAATGAAACATTTTGAAAACTGATTAGGACAGTTTCAATAATTAACACACTGCAATTGTTGTTTTCATAGTGGCTATTCATAGTACAAGATGTAGACATGATATCCTGTCAAAAAACACTATTAGTATGTACCTTTCTTCTCATTGAATTAAGAGAAAGTAGTTGTATATCTATACTATTTTGTATATACAGATACAAAATGGTCCTTCATTTGTATCCCTTTTTTTGTTTAGCTTTGTCAGAGATGAGTATTCCATTGCCATTTAAGTATATATTGTAGGTGCGTGAATTCAGCAAAATAATCCAATATGGTTCAGTAGTCCATAATAGTAGTGGGTTATCTGTAGGACTGGCAATGTCAGAAGTTGTTCACTTGGGCTTTCTACAGTTCAGCATATTAATATGGCTTTACTTTTTATACCTCTTTTTTATACTTTTCTACTGGATGGTTAAGACCAAGATAAAGCAAGACCTATGTAATAAGAAATGTAACTTTTGTATCTGATAAGATCAGTCAAATTGTTTAAATACTACATTGTTTGTCTGGTGTAGGATTATGTGTAACTAAGGACCAAGCTGTATTAGAGATATTGGTAAATGAGAACACATTGTTCAAATGGAAAAAGGAACAAGAATTGGGGATAAAGGAAAGGATGAGGTAAGAAAAAAAGAAAACAGAAAGAAATAAGGCTTTTGTAAATAAGGAGGAGATGAACTGCTGAAGGGAGAGGAGGGGAATGGGAAAGAAAGTAACAAGATATGTCATGTACAGGTAAAAATTCCACATGATGAATGTTATCATTATGCATATCTATATGTACCAATAATTTTTAAAATTAAAAATAAGAACATTTGTGAGGGACAATTTTTTATTTTTTAAAGAGAATAAAGAATTGTAAAATATTAGAAATGATATACAATTTCACTAAACAAAATAATAATTCAACAATAGTTGTTATATTGCATAATGTTGTCTTCAAATTAGTTGTAGAGATTACCAGATAAAAATATGCAAAATTGGTTTAAAAAGTTATAAGAAGCTAAAAAGGAGAAGAAAAAATCATTTAAGCATTAACTTCTCCTTTCAGTAGACCAGCAGAAATCAGCAGTACAATTATCTAAGCTATCCTGTATATATTCATACATATATCTTTTCTTTCATTTACCCTTTTCCTCATCCCAGTTTTTCCTTCCCTTTGAAAGGATTCTTTCTTTTTTACAGTATCTTACTTTTCAGATTTTATTTACTCTTTCAGGTTCTTACACTAATGAGACAATATGATGTTTGCACATGAAGGTCTGATTTATTTCATTGACCAGTATGGTCTCTAGTTGCAAACATTTACCTATAAAAGCCTCAAGTTCATTTTTTATAGCTGAGTAACACTCTATTGTGTAAAAATACCACATATTTTTTATCCTGTCCTCAGTTGATGGGCATTTAAGTTGTTTCCAAGATTTAGTTATGAAAAATTGTGTTGTTTTAAACATGGGTGCACATATATCGCTGTGGTATGATGTTTGTAGTTCTTTTGGAAAAAATACCCAGGAGGAGAATAGCTGGGTTGAATGGGACCTCACATCTTACCTTTCTGAGGAATCTCTGTACTGATTTCCATAGTGGTTGTATCAGTTTTCACTCCCACCAACTGTGGAGAAGTGTTCTTTTATCCTCACAGCCCCTCCAGCATTTATTATTAGTTGACTTTTTTTTTGATTTATGTATTTGACACAGAGTCTCACTACACAGCTCAGATTCATAGTGATCCTCCTGTTTTCAGCCTCCCAAGCAATGGGATTACAGGCGTGCATCACCACACTCAATCTTGGTCACTGACTCAGCATGTCCTGGGGCTGGTGCCAGCACAGCATGTGGGACTAGGGATCGAACCCTGGTCCCTGTGCTTGCCTAAGCAGGTGCTTAGTCCACCGAGTTATCTCACTGGTCCTTTGATTGACTTCTTGATGATAGCCATTCTTTTAGGAGTGAGATGGAATCTCAGGGTTGTTGTAATTTGTAGGTTGTTGTAATCTCCAATGATCAATGATGCTGAGCATTTTTTTTATGTATTTATTTGACGTTTGTATTTCTTTATTTGAGAAGTGTATATTCATCTCAGATGCCCATTTTTGGATTGGGTCTTTGAATTTTGGTCTCCTGATTTTTTATATGGTCTAGATAGAAGTACTTTGTCTGAGGAACAGTCAGCTAAAGTTTTTTTTTTTTTTCAAAATTTGTGGTTTTTCTTTTTACTCTGTTGGTGATTTCTTTTGACGTGCAGAAACTTTTCAAAAAGATAAGATCTGAGTTATTGATTCTTTAAAGTATTTCTTGTGTAGTTTGGTTTTTGTTTATGAACTCTCTACTTATCCTGTGTCTTCAAGATTTCTATGTACTTTCTTCTGTGAGGAACAAATTTTATGAGAGAAAATTTCTAAGTGTAGTTGGTCAATAATTGCAAGCGTAACAATGTTTTTAAAAGTCAAAGTTTGTAAATCAATATGAAACAAAATTGTATGCATAAATCAATGTTTTCTTAAATTTTTATTTTATTTTTTGATCTGGGGGGGTCTCAAATGCGCAGCAGAAGTTCTCACTCACTCGGTGTCTTAAAATGTTGATCTACTCTCAGTAAAAATTTATCAAAACTGTCCTGAAAAACAAAGGTTTGTGTTTTATCAGGCTAATTTCTGTTTTCTGTTGTTTGGCTTTGATGACCTCAGGAAAAAATGCACAATACAGACAGGGTTTGTTTAAATAATCACTTTACAGGGGGCTGGAGAGATGGCTCAGTGGTCTAAAGCACCTACTTGGAACAAGCTTGGCAAAGCACAGGGACCATGGTTCAGTCCCCCAGCACCACATGCCAGCCAGCCACGCCCCCAGGTGGGCTGAGCTGGCCACACACACACACACACACACACACACACACACACACTAAATAAATGTAAAAAAAATAAATAAAAATT
>NW_004524649.1:3384109-3393685 GCF_000260255.1 Octodon degus | reverse complement strand
GGTCCGGCCCCCGCTGCGCCTGGGCTGGGACTGGTCCCGCCGGCGCAGGGTAGCAGGAAACTCTCCGCACACTCACCGGACCTGGGCTAGGACTCATGAATTATATTTCTTACACAACTATCCTGTTTTCCTCTTGGTAGCTCTGTTTTGGGTTTTTCTTGTAAGGTTGGCAAGTGTGGCCTGTCCACATTCCTTGGGGTTATGAATTCCAGCCAACAACCTGAAGAGCACCTTGGGAAGACAGGCCATGCCCTGTGAGGTGGTTGGGATCTGACAGGGACCTCCACTGTCAAGGAGAATTTCAGCAGGAGGAGTCGCTGCTGCCTACATGGACACTGGTACCACCGACATGGTGGGTGTGGAGCACTGAGGACCCAGGCCAAGGTGCTTGACACTTGCCTATTAGCAGTAGGATCTGCATTCTGATTTGGGACAGGCAGGAACTTAAGTGCTATTTTTGCCATGAACCATGGCTCTTCACTCAGGCTGCAGATGCCCAATAGGTGACTAACAGGGGAACACAGCTGGACCATCCTTTGGCCCTTGTCACTGTAAATCTGGGGTCAGAACTCAGTTTGGTGCGGGACCTGGTGGTCATTTAGCATCTGCCTGGACAGGCTTTGGCAGCCTTGGATTCTCATGATTTCCTCTCCTTCAAGACTGAGGACCTAAAGTGAAAGGTTGACAGGGACGTTCAGCTCCTCCCAGAAGCCTCCAGCCATTGTCCTGGACCTGCAATCACCTGGATTCCAGGGGAGGGGGAGCCTCAGGCACTGGGACTCCATGGACTCATAATCCTCTTCTGGATAGAGATCCCTCAGCTATCCAGATCCCAAATCTATGACGAGGATGAAGAGATACTGAGCACCCAGAGCACAGCCCACCAGCCAGTACTTGAGAGTGGCCTCCTGTCTGTGTGGAGGCCCAGCTTGAGCCCCTGTATCAGGGTGACCCTCCAGCCACCTAAGCTGGATCCTTTCCTGTCTTTCCTCTGACCTTTCAGTTCAAGTGTTCTTCTTCTAATGAATCATACTGTAACAATTAGCTTCATGGTACATGAATAAGCTGCCCAGATATGGGTCCCAGAAAATCTTATCATGCATTTGGAGATTTCCCACAATGCCACTAATCTCTGAGACCTGGAGCACTCTGCTCCCAAGCACTCTGCCTAAGGAACCCAGTCAGATAAAATCCTACCATGAGTCACAGTAGCCTCAAGGTCTGACCTACGTCAGGGGCCATGCTCAGATGGTCACTAAGGCTAAGGTAGAGAGCAACACTCTGGCTGGCTGACTGGGTCACATTCTCTAAGTCTGGTCCCCAGAGCCTTGCATACTGCTGGAGGGTATGGACAGGAAGGTGGACCCAGGAGGAGTTGGTGCAGATTTTTACTGAGCAAGGCAGGGGTGGCTGTGTGTCTCCCCAACTGGTGTGGTTGAGAAGAACAGGAGAAAGGAAAAAGGGACAGCTCATGGATGTCCAGGCTGACTAGAGGAGCTTGTTGTCCTGGGAATGTGGTGCTGGGTGACCAAGTAGACTGCATTGGGGCTGGGATTCAGGGTTGGGCGGGGGACACTGCAAGGGAATCAGATAAGGTGTTATTCTTATGGCCTGGTCAAAAGAGAACCTCAAGCCTTGTGACATCTGGACTTTGAATATTTATTTTTTAATTTTATGTATTTGGTACAGGGTCTTGCTACACAACTAGGATTTTACCCTCCTCCTAGATCCTCCTGTTCTAGCCTCCCCCGTGCTGGGATTACAGGTGTGTGCCACCACACCGGTTGGCATGGCATGTGGTGCCGAGGATTGAACTTGGGTCTTTACTTTTTCTTAAGCAGGTGCTTAGACTGCTGGGCTCTCTTCGCAGCCTGACAGCTGGACTTCATTATGGCCTTGAAGTCCCCATGTTGTGTGGAGTAGATGACAAAGGAGCAGATCTTCTTCTGCCAAAGGAAGGGAGAGATGTGGTGAGTGAGGATTCAGGAGAGAGGAAGGATCCTGGCCTATCAGGAGAGGAGGAGTGGGGTGGAGGGGAAGTCCCCACATGATGCTGTCCACAGGTCAGAGATTCCAGGTCCTTGTCACCTATGGCCTCCAGGAAGCAGCCCTCCAGGGCCAGGAGCCCAGGGATGCAGGCAGGGCAGGAGCTCACTGCTCCAGGGCCTCCATCTCAGCCCAGGGCAGCACTGAGAGGCACTCAGACAAAATCCAGGCCTGGGGACCCAGAGACAGGTGAGGTGGGCAGGGAGACAGGGACTCAGGACACAGATCACAGCCTCCAGGGACCTAGCTGTCATGACAGGCTGAGGCCGAGGGTAGTGTAGGGGCTTGGCCCTCTCAGGTTGGGACTCTCAGAACCCTCCCCCTTCCCTCATGCCCTGCATGCCCTGTGGCTACCCCTCCTCCACCAGCAGGATTACTCCAAAGGCAGGGGCCTCCTCCCAGCACCTTACTGCCCACGGCCGCACTCAGCACCCAAATCCACTGTTTGCACAGTCCTCTGCTATATCACCTGTGTACAGGGTTGTGGTTACACACACGCACAGGCACCACACACACACACACACACACACACACACACACACACACACACACACCATCTCATACCCAAACATTCACACTCTTCCTCACTGCTCATGCTGTCCATTCCCACTTCGGGCTCCTACCGGCTGTTTACTAAAGGGACAGTGGCCACTGTTGGACCGGTTCTTTCCACACATGGTTTTGCCAATCTTCAAGTCCAAGTAGTAGTTCATGCCTTCTGCCACCTAGGAAGGAAGAGCAGGACCCTCTCAGCGCTCAGGGCACCTCACTGCTGCAGTTCCTGGCTGTGCTGGACTCCCTGGTTGCCAGGGCTCAGGCCAAACCCAGAGCAGCCCACTCTGCATCAGATCTTCCTGTGCATCCTTTCAAGGAGCTGCAAGAGGAATCTCAAGCACCAGAGCAACACAGAAGCAGGGACTGGACAGATAGGAGCCAGACCCTCTGATCTAGACCCTGGGGAGGGGAGGAGGCTGAATTTGGCAGCCAGGGTGCTGAGCCAGCACTTCCTGTCCAGGATGCAGGATGGGTGAATCCCAGTAGGTTCTGTGCCCAACAGGACCCACTGGATACGGTTCCAGGAGAGCTTGGACCTGAGCACTGAGCATAGCTGAGTCCTCAGGGACCTGTTCCCCCATCCATATGGTCCTCATACTCACAAACAGGGGCTCCCTCATGCTCCTAGGGACCGCTGAGGCTCACAGAGGTGATCCCCTAAATGCTTTTAGGGTCTTTACACATTCACTGTGTGATATCATAGAAAATACACACAAGGAGAGGCAACATCAATGTCACAGCAGGTGTTATCGTAGGGACACTATCACACCACATCCATCCTTGCCAGGAGCCACGTAGGCCTCAGGATTGTGCACCCAGCTGGGCATACCCTGCCAGGCCAGCTCAGGAGCACAGAGCAGCTGCTCCAGGGGAGAGGAGGCTGAGTCAGGACAGGCTGCAGGGCTCAGGAATGTCCTCAGTGGACATCGGCCACACTGCGGCAGTCTCTGTTGCAGCTGAGTATGGCTTGCTGCAGTCAGCCTGCTCCTGAGCATGGAGAACAGGTCCTCATGGGTGGGCGGTGTCCACTTTAGGGTGCACCCAGGCATCAGGAGGATCCACACAGTGCACACACAGCTCCATGTGTTATGGGGAGCCAGGAGAGGGCCACATGGCCAAGGGTGACCATGGGAGGAACTGGCACAGGGCCCAGGGTCACTCTGCTCCTGCTGCACCTGCTCTGCAGATCTGGGGTCAGGCCAGAACTGGGAGCTGAAGCACAGGGGGTGGAGGTCAAGAGAAGAGGGAACAGGTGTGGGTTCCTGTCCCTGCTGCATGGTGACTTGGCTCACCATTCACACGGATCCTGGTCCAGAAACAGTTGGTCAGCACCAACCCAGGGGACTCTGACCCTGGCCTGAAACCCATTGTCTCTGACAGCTGGGATTGGAACCAGTTCTAAGGGCCAGGCCTGATACCCAGAGGCTGCCAGGGTCTAGGCCAGGCTTGATGTGTAGAATTCCAGGCCATGTCTACCAAGGGCTACAGGGACAGAGAAATACCGCAGACCAGATGGGTGAAAAATACAGGGACATCCACTGTGGAGAGGATCCCTGGACAATGCCATGGGCCGCAGAGCTCTTAGCCCTCCTGGGTGGGGACAGGGTGGGGTGGGGGGCAGGGAACAGAGAGAAGGGAGTGGCAGGATGTGCAGGTGGACAGCACCTCATGGGCAGCCCTCCTTGGCCCCAGTGACCACACACCTGCTGACGGGTACTCAGTACTTTCGCCACGCGGCTGAATTCCAAGTCGCCGTTTTCCTTGTTGTACTCGTGGAGGGCGAAGTTCACTAAATTCTGCTTATCCTTGTCGCTGATGTCTGCATCTTCCTGTTCCTCCGTTGAGAAAAGGCTGTTCTTGGAGTGCTTCAAGGCCATGGGAGTCGAGGCCAAGCTGAAGACCAGGGCAGCCAGGAGCAGCAGAGGGACACGCAGGCACTGGGCCATGTCTGCGGCACCTGAAGCCAAAGCTGTAGGGCGAAGAGGGTAGCAATCCAGACACCACGGTGCTGGCTTAGGGTGGCCCAGCTTTATGCTTTGAGCCTCCAGCCCCTCCCTGCCTTCATCCCTGCCTCTCAGCCCAGCCCCTCCTCTCCTGCTGGCCCCTCCCTTCTGCTGGCCCCTCCAATGCTGGGACCTCCTTCTCTCTCCCTTCTCCTCTTCCTCCTCCTCTTCCTCCTTCTCCTCCTTCTCTTCCTCCACCTCCTTCTCCTCCTCTTCTTCTTCCTCTTTCTCTCCTTCCTCCTCCTCATCCCATTCCTCCCTTTAATCCTGCTCCCCTGATCCTCTTGACCTGCCCCTCCTTGAGCTCCCGTAGGCTTGGTCTCCCTGTTCTCCAGAACTCTCTGGTCCCTAGGTCCTGAGACTCAGAACTCTTATTTCTGTAGGAAAAAGGACAGTACAACCTTGGTTTCTCAGGGTGCTCTGGAGTCAAGGGTTTGCAGGGTCAAGGTAATTGATTCCTGGGAGGAAAAAGGTGATTCCAGAGGTTCCAGGAAGCTTAGGCCCTGCCCTGTCCTGGGGGCTCCTCCATTAAGCAGGAGTGAGCTCTTCTGTCTTGGGAAAGGACCTTAGCTCTCCTTAAGGACTCTGGATCAGGCAGTCAGTTAACAAATGTCCCAAGAACTTCTCCCAGCCAGGTGGTCTAGACTACAGATGGGCACAGGTGGATGATTCTGGGGGGGACACCTGGTGAGGCCCCCACAGAGTCACACTAACCCTGTGTGGTTTTTCACTTTCTAGCAGGCACATTAAAAAAAGTAAAAAAAAAAATTATTACAAGTGAGATCATTTTTATAAAAGTAATTGTTTAACCTATAAAGCAAATGTGATTTACATGATACAAGAAGATTCTTAATGAGATATGTTATACTGAGTGTGTGTGTGTGTGTGTGTGTGTTCTTCAGAATGTGGGTATTTGTGACCTGCAGGGCAGGTGTCCATGGCAACAATCCCCATTTCTAACCCCTCATGGCCCTGTGTGGTGGGAGCTGAGCCGCAGCTTCAGGGAGGGAATTTGGGGATGGGTAATAGCACTTAAGATCAGGGAATCATGGCAGCTCTGGTGGAAGGAGGTGGAAGGACTAGGGATAGAGGTGAGGACCCTGGACGCTGGCCAGAGGACTCTTGGATCCAAGAAGACTCGAGTACTGGCTAGTCCAGCAGAGGGAACAGCCGGGGACAGGTCTGAGGCAGGTTTTCTCTCCTTAAGGATTCTTGATCAGTCAATCAGCTAACAGATATCTCTGGCCTACGAGCAAGGAGCCACGGGTCTCTGGCAGGGCAGGAATGATGGGCTGCCTCAGCCTGGATGCTGGGGGCAGGACCCTGGCGTGGGGGTGCGTGGGGGCAGGTGGGTGGGTCCCTGAGGGGTGTGCATCAGAGCCGATGGGCTGTTCCTGCTTCTCTCTTGGGGAGCCACACTGTGGCTCTTGTCCTCTGTCCCTGATGGACACCTTGAATGAATGCTTGCACACAGTGACATGCTCCATGTCTGTGTCTAGACTGAGAGGCTTAGTAATCCACACCTAGAGTGACACCTCCACCAAGATCCAGAGTGGTCACCATTTGGCCCTGGGGTCCCAAGCTCATGACTGCCAGCCCTGTTCCCTGTTGGTCCCAGGGTCTGGTCCTGTTCCTGAGCTTCTCAGGGATGGATTCCCCAGGTAAGCACCTGCGTTGTGTCCTTGCCTCAGCTTCCTTTCTGAGCTCCCATCGTGCTGTTTCCTCAGCCTGGTGTTTCATCTCTATCTCCCTGCAGAGAGGCAGCTGGGAACCACGGAGTCACCAAAGCCCAGACTCAGGCAGAGCAGGCCTGGCTGGCATGTGGCCCTGGAAGAGGAGCTGCCCATTTGGGTTACTTCTGTGCTGCCTGAGTGGGAGGTTGGAGGGCTTTGGACAGTGGACTTCAAGGACAGGAAGTGTCCCAGCTGGGGAATGAAGACCCAGAGGGAGCACATCAGCCTTGCGTGTCCACCAGGTGAAGACCAGTCAGGGTCAGTTTGCTAGAGTGTTTGGGTGGAGAAGAGGCTGGGGCTGCAGTCTCCTCCAGAAGCCTCTATTGCCCGAGGGTCCCTCTGGGGGCTGGGTCCTGGCCACACAGCGGGAGAGCGGTCAGCACACACCAGGAGCGGCTGTGTCCAGGGTGGGGCAGAAGCAAATGACGAAGGGTAGACACGGTCAAGGAAGAAACACAAAGTTGTAGCACAGACACTTCTTCCTCTGTGCAAGAACGTGTCACAAGAACACAAAGGTCCAGTGCCTGCCCCTCCATCTCACTGCTTGTGGGAAGTGTGAGATAAATGAGAGAGATAAGAAGATTTTTATTCCCCTCTGTTGTCTCCCTGATGGGTTGCTTTATTTGTGTGGACATGAGCATCGGACCCACCTTGTTTTCCTTCATCCCTTGTGCTTCACAGGTGCTGAGGAGCACTGTGTCCAGTGACAGAACCACCACTGTGTCACAGAGACTAAGTCACCTCCTTCAAGGTGGTCTCCAGTCACAGATCCAGTCCTGCTTCCCCTGCGGTGAGAGGGAGGGACAGAGTTCCAGGACAGTGAAGGACAGGCGCCTGTCCTGAGAGCCCTGCACCCAGCCAGGCCTGAGAGGTGACATAGGAGTGCAGAGCCTGCGTTACACATTACAAACTGCCAATTCATGGAAAAAATCACTGAGGAAGTGGTGGGTTTTTTGTTGTCTCAGGGGCTGTGCTCCGTAGCTGTGTGGTGTCAGTGATATGGGTGGAATAGGCCATGTGTGGGCAACCCAGCTGAGGAGCCCTAAGGCCAGAGTCGAGCTCCTGGAGGCAGAGGACACTGGACGCTGTCTTCTGAGGGCAGCCACAAGGTCCCAGTTGCACAGCCTCATATCTAGCCATGCAGCACTGCCCTGGCCATCTCCTCTGCTGCTCCTGGGTCACACCCGTCTCCCAGTTCTGGGGGTCCACCTGTCCCCTCCAGTCTCATGGACACACATGTCTCATGATGGGCTGGTACGTAAATACACGCTCACATAGTGCACATACTTGCTGAGCATGCTAAGAAGTCCTGCCCCACTGTCTAGCACCCCAGAGCACAGGGCCTCAGTGGTGCAGCCTGTGGACACTGCCACCAGAAACTGTCGCGTTCCTTCTCTGTCCTTGGGGAGTGCTTCACAGAAGCTCTTCCAAGACCCCAGTTCTCCCATAAGGCTGCCTTTTCACTTTCACCACCAGAGCTTTCACTTCGCTCCTATGAGTGTCTGGAAGTGGGCCTTCAAGGTTAGAACCTGAAATCCACCCGTGAGACTTACTGGAAATGGCATTTGGCAGCCTGGTGCTTGCTTATGTCAGGTGAGCATGGCCAGACAGAGACTGATGTCCCCAGACTGCTCCAGGTCCTTCCTGCATGCTTCCCCTGGGTCCTCTGTCTCCCTGGGAGAGGTGGCTGCATGTTGTGGATTCTGGAGACTGAGCTGGGGGAAAACTGCCCACTCCACGCTGGCCCCTGCAGGAAGAGGTAGCGAGCCACGTTCGCACCTCTCCTAGTGGCCCTGGGCAGACCTCATCTGGACAACAATTGCTTCCTGGGCAACAGAGGCTGCAGCATGGATGAAACCTGGGAAGCAGCTCATCCTTCCATACCGCAGCTGCCCTGTGAGATGGCAGGAGACACAGACTTCGGGGCTCCTTGGCTCAGTCCCCAGACTTGGTCTCCCTTCTGGCAGCAGGGACCTTGATCCTCCTCGGTTCCTCCTGTATGCAGGGTAGCCTGTCACCTTTTGTTGCTTCCCCCTGAGGGGCTGGTAGGGCCCAGGGAGCCCAGCTCTGCTTTTTTCTTTTGGTTCTGTTGTCTGGCCCTGAGGCCGGGCTTAGCTCCTTCCTGAGCTTTTTCTCAGGATGGAGAGGCAGGGAAAACCATGTGGGGCCTGCAGTTGGGGGTCAGTGATCACCTCTGGAGTTTCTGACTCTCACCTGGTAATTGTATCCATGGATGGACAGTGGGATGAGTGTGTCCTGACTGTCTGTGACAGCAGTGATCAGTCAGGCTATCCCTGCTGGGTCTCCTCACACATTGCTCTTCTTGAGTGGGAGCCTAAGCTCCTCTCTTCCTGTTCTCCCTGGAACACTCAGTTCTCTCCCCAGCCTCTCTCTCTCTCTGCACAGCACCCTCACCCCCCGTCTCAACTATGCCTCTCCCTTCGCCCCCTGGAGAATAGCCTTGTAGTCCAGCACAGGCTTGGAAATGTGTGCTGCTTTGCTTCATGCCCACATTTCCTTCCATGTTGCCACAAATGTCAGGATCATGTTCTTTTCGTGGTTGAAAGTTATCCCAACATGCACTTAGATTGTGTTTCCTCTATCCATTCTCCCATTGGCCACCTGGGTGCTGCCCTCTTCTGGGCTGTTGTGACCACCCTCTGGTGATCTCAGAAGCTGACGACTCTGATTTACCAAAGGGAGAAAGACATGCACAAAAAAAAACCACTAGGGCCCATTGATCATCGGGGAAAAGGGAGCAATCACCTGGCCCTAGGGTGATGACTGTCTCCAAAATGCTAGACAGTGACCCATACTGGCAAAGTTGGAGAGCAAGGAGCTCTTGGTCACTGTCCGGATAAGCACAGCCTTATGGAAAGTGACCTGCAAGGCCTTCCAGGAACCAAAACCAGAAGAGCGCGTGTGCTCTGCCTCTGCTGTCCTGGGTGTGCACACAACTCAGAATTTACTGGAAGAGTGTGGCCTGCAGGGGCTGGGAGCCAGGCCAGGGAAGGCCTGAGGACACCCTGCCTCTGTGACTGCAGGGGCTGAGGGAAGAGATGAGGATAATGCTGTGGCCCCAGGAAAGGTGCCCAGTAGTCCCCAACATGGTCTCACACATTGCTTTTCTTCGTTGTGCTCTTCTCCTCCTCCTCCTCCTTCTTTCTTCTTCTTCTTCTTCTTCTTCTTCTTCTTCTTCTTCTTCTTCTTCTTCTTCTTCTTCTTCTTCTTCTTCTTCT
>NW_004524649.1:3383086-3384009 GCF_000260255.1 Octodon degus | reverse complement strand
CACACACACACACACACACACTAAATAAATGTAAAAAAAATAAATAAAAATTAAATAATCACTTTACAACTGTGCTTCAGTGAACTGCTGCTACTTTAGGTTTTTACAGTATACTTGACAGTTCCTATGTTAGAAACTAGAGCTGTGTAATGCAAGGACTAGACATGCTGTGCAAATGTGCAAATGTTGTGAAACTAGTGATGCAGGAGTGTCCTTCTTACAGGAAAGGAACACCACACATGGCCTCTGGACCTGACCATCATGACACAGTCAGTGGAGCTTCACATTCCCGATGCTGCTGAGTGCCATTGAGTTGGTGAAACTGCCACGTGGATAGCACTGCCACTTTAACTATGCCCTACCTTGAGTGGCTGTCACACACTAATTTATCATAGAAAGGAGAAACACTTGTCTCTCAGGTAATACGTTTATTTGTAGGCATTAATGCTGTTTCCAAAGCCATTGTCATATTTTTTTTGTCACTACTATTAAATTCTGAAGATGTCTGAAGTAAAAAAAAAAATCATGATTGTAACTTTGCTATTGACCCATACATTCAAAATTCTGCCTTATTAAAGAAAAGCTATAGTGATGCATAAAACTCTATGATGCTCGTTAGTAAAGACTTCTAATTGTTACTGACTTCTTTATATGTCAAGGGGATGTCACTACCTAGGTGTAAAAGCCTTAAAAGCAAAGAGTGTGGGGAAAACACCTTGACACAGTGGTAATCTGCTCCACTCAACATCGTAAAGGTAGGCATTTATTAGGTTGTGTTCCTCATTATAGTAAGAAAAATTAGATATGTCTAAACTTCACATTGTGAGACTAGTGATTCCAAAGACACGTTTGTAAGGAAATACATTTTAATTCAAAGAACTCTAGTTCTGACAAGATGGAATTATGAATTATATTTCTTTTTT
>NW_004524649.1:3360801-3380819 GCF_000260255.1 Octodon degus | reverse complement strand
CTCCTCCTCCTCCTCCTTCTTCTTCTTCTTCATCTTCTTTTTCTTCTTGAGGAGAGAGGGGACAGCACCTCATGATACAGAAGCTGTCTACACTCTGGGCATACAGAGCACAGTGACAGCAGAAGCTGACTGGTGAAAACCCTGCTGTGTGACACTCACTCTCTGGTCCCCTGACCACCAGGTGCCTGCCTGGGAGGCTCCTGTGGCTCCCGCTGAAGGATCACTGCTTTTTGCCTTGCTTCCTGGTGCCTGCAGTCAGAGCTCCATCCCAGCTAGAAGCTGAGAAGATGCCTATCTTCCTGCTTCTACCAAAGTTGAATAGATGCTCATCTTGGGTTGAACTGATCTGATGCCTGAGTCTGGAATTTGAATTGAGATCTGGTGACAGGGCCTCTCTGCAGGGGTGGAGCAGTTCATATGCATTGACTGAGGCATCACTGTGGCTGGCACTGCCCGTGTCCATCACCCTATGGTGCTCACAAATGTCCTACCTTATAGCGGGGCAAGTCCCAGCTGGTGAACTGGCACATGTGTGTGCTCTCACAGAGGTTGGCTCTGGGCATTCCTTGGTGTACTGTGCTATCTGGCCCCTGTTGGAATCAGAGTTTAACAGGGAAATAATAGAGGACACAATTGATAAGATTGTTTTATCCTAGTCACCCAGAGTCATATGCAAAGAAAGTGCAGGAAATCTGTCCACATATTGAGGATCAAAAGAATCCAGACATGATATCCTATTTACAAACACAATTAGAACAAATCCCTCTATTCCTTGAATTAAGAGAATGTAGCTATATGTCTATTCTAACCATTTCGAAAACACAGATACAAAATGGCCATTCATCTATACCCCCTTTTCTTGTTTAGTTCCATCAGTTAAATATTACAGGTGTGTAAACTCAGTAAAATATTCCAAAAGAGTCCAGTAGTCAATAATAGTACTAGGTCTTCCACTTGACTGGCAATGTCAGAAGTTGTTGACCTGAGTGCCCTACAGCTCAATATAACAACATGGCTTTATTTCTTGTACTTCGCTTCTATACTTTTCTGCTGGATGGTTAAGACCAAAATAAAGCACAACATATATAACAAGACTTGTAGGTTTTGTATCTGATAAGGTCAGTGAAATCCCCTCAGGATTTATCCTGAGATCCTGTACCTCAGATTGTAGAACCTTGTCAGTGTCAGCCATGTGGATGAGTCATGGCCATTGCTTGGCCATTGTGCTCTCTGTGAAAGCCTGAAAGAATGTTTTCTCTCCATGTGACTCTCCTTAGACACACTCTACATCATCGATCACTTTCCTCTTTGGCCCCATAATCTTCTTGATCAGAAAATTTGGGACACAACTGAGTTACATGAAGTTACAGTACAGGTTCTCATATGTCCTGAGTCTTAATTGACTTTGAAAGGCTAGGGCCAAAATGTTGGCTTACCTCACGGTCCTCCTTTTTCTCTAATTTTTGGTCTGCAAACTTAGGTTGTTCACCCTCCAGAAGAGAAGCTTATTGTTATTACCATGTAACCTAGGCTGTTGAGCTTAACCTCACTGTCTGAATATCAAACATCTTAGGCATAAGATGAAACAAGTATTTTTCCTAAAGTATTGATATATTAAACTTTCAGTCCCTACAGAATATAACAAAAAATTTAGAAAATTAAACTATATTTCAAAAATAGGAATAAAGAATTATATATGTTTACAAATGTTTACAAAAAGTCCAGAAATTTAACCGTATACAACATTGTTGTAGGAAAGTCCTGCAACATTCTCTTTCCTGTCTCCTGACTTCACTCACCACCCTCTTCTTTTTCCCCAGTCTTTTTTTTTTTTTTTTTTGCGGAACCGGGGATTGAACTCAGGCCCTTGTGCTTGTCAGGGAAGCACTTATTCCACCAAGCCATCATCCCGGCCCCAACCCCCTTCTTTTTGAACAATCATCTACCCAAGAGACAGCACGGCAGCAACTGGTGTGTCATGACAAGCAGCACATATTTGGAAGACCAGAATGACAGTCACTCTAAGCATGAACCTACTATTACAAATTGCCATCTTCAGTGCAGTTGCTTAGTTCACAGAGTCAATACCCAAAAGTCAATAGCATTCCTTTATACAGATAGCAAACATACTGAGAGGGAAATTATAGAAACAATACCTTTTACAATAGCACAGAGGAAAATGAAATACCTTGGAATTCATCTAACTAAAGAAGTCAAAGATCTTTTCAAGGAAACTTATAGTACTCCTAAAAAAGAGATCGTAGAGGATTTCAGAAAGTGGAAAAATATTCCATGCTCCTGAATAGGAAGAACCAACATCGTGAAGATGACCACACTCCCAAAATTGCTATACAGATTTAATGTAATCCCTATCAAACTACCACCAACATACCTCACAGACCTAGATAAATCATTCTTAAAATTTATTTGGAATCAGAAAAGACTTAGAATAGCAAAGGCAATTCTGGGCAATAAAGACAAGGCAGGAGGAATTACAATTCCTGATTTGAAATTATACTACAAGTCTACTGTGATAAAATCAGCATGGTATTGGCTGAGGATCAATGGAATAGATTAGAAGATTCTGATGCCCCTATGAACATACTCAGACACCTTATCTTTGACAACGGGGCCAAATATACTCACTGGAAGAAAGACAGCCTCTTTAACAAATGGTGCTGGAAAAACTGGCTCTCTACATGCCAAAAAGTAAATCACCATGCACTAAGCTAAAGTAAAAATGGATTAAAGATCTAAACATTTTAAAACAGAAACACTAAATCTCCGGGAAAAGAAAGTACGAGGAACTCTTGAAGACATAGGGGTAGGCAAAGAGTTCATGAACAAAAGCAAATCGCAAGGGAAACACTTAAAAGGATTAACAACTGGGACCTCCTCTTATTGAGAAGTTTTTGCATGTCAAAAGAAATTACCAACAAAGTGAAAAGACTACCCACAAATTTGGAAAAAAATCTTGACAAATACGTACTCAGACAAAGGTCTGCTCTCTAGAATTTATAAAGAACTAAAAAACACTAGGGCACCAAAATTTAAAGACCCAGTCCAGAAATGGACATCCAAGATTTCTCCCTCTCTACTGTCCTGGATGCTCAGATCCTGGGGAGGAGGAGAAGGAAGCATCCAGTTTAGAG
The DNA here is from genome assembly GCF_000260255.1 of Octodon degus. Taxonomy (NCBI): domain Eukaryota; kingdom Metazoa; phylum Chordata; class Mammalia; order Rodentia; family Octodontidae; genus Octodon; species Octodon degus. The sequence continues at coordinate 3,377,667 of NW_004524649.1, read as the reverse complement.
CCACAGTGGCACATTCCTGGGTGTGTTGCTGGGCTTGGTGCTGGGCTCTGGGGCTGAGCCCACTCAGTGTCGGGGCAGGAACAGGAAATAGGATGGGCCAAGGGAGTGGAAGATCCCTTTGTGCTGAGGCGATGACTCAGCCCAGCCTGGTGTGTGGGGGCAGGGTGCTGTGTAGCAGTCCTCTCTGGACTCAAGGCGACAGAGGGGAGGGAAGAGATCCATCTGGAAATGTGATGTCCTGCCTTTTGATGCTGTTTGTGACAGTGCAGGCAGGTGACATGCACACCCCGATGTGATTCAATTTCCTTCAAGGTCTGGCTCTGTGTCACATTCATTCCGTTTCTCTCAGGCCTTTCGGGGACTATGGGTAGTCTTGGGGACACCTGTGTTCTCCACCTCAGCTTCCTGGCTGCAGACCACTCCCGCCTGCCTCCAAGGCACCTCCCTGAGCAGCAGCAGTGGTCACACCACATAGATCCTTGCAAGGAAGCCACCCCTGTCCCCGTGCTACTGGCACTTTCAAGGCATGGCCTGTACCCTAGGGCTGCTTCAGCATGAGCCTGAAGGAGGGGCTCTGCCTCCCAGGCACCTATGCCCATGGGACACTGAGGCCCTGGGCTACAGAGGCCAGAGCCCCCTTAGGCTGCTATGGGCCTGCACCCTTCCCTGCTACCTCTGTCCCCTGTGATGTCTCCCAGGAAGTCTCAGCAAGGTGCTGGCCTCTTCTTGCCAGTTTTGTCCTGACACCACTGTCTACTGTGTGGGCTGAGAATGTGTCCCATATTGCCTCTCACAACCATGGAGGGGCAGAGACAGTGCTCCCCTGAGGATCCTGCCTCTGTGTGTCTTCACCAGGCTCAAGCACAAGAAAGAAGAGCACGAACTGTTGTGTATTCCTAGGTATAAAGAGGACAAGAATCAAGAGTAAGTGAGAGGGGCTGGAGAGATGGCTCAGTGGTCTAAAGCACCTACTTAGAACAAGCTTAGCAAAAGCATCAGGGACCGCGGTTCAATCCCCCAGCACCACATGCCGGCCCGCCCCGCCCCCTGGTGGGCTGAGCTGGCCACACACACACACCCCTCTCTCTCTCTCTCTCTCTCTCTCTCTCTCTCTCTCTCTCTCTCTCTCTCTCTCTCTCTCTCTCTCTCTCTCTCTCTAATAAATAAAATTTAAAAAAAAAAAAAGAGTAAGTGAGAAAGTGATTTCCTCCTTCAGTGGAGGCTGCCCCTCTGCCTCTTATCCCACGTCCCCATCTCAGAATGACACAGCCACCTCCTGTGGCTCCCATCAGAGATTAAGGAGTGGCTGCCAGGCCCTGGCTCTACATCACTGTGTCTTGGTTTCTCCATGAGCCACGCAGGAGTAGCCATGACATCCTGAGTCTTCCTGCACTTTGCTGTGTGAGAAGCAGCCACTGCAGCTCAGTGTGCAGGACCAGCCTGCTGGTCAGAGACGGGATCCTGGTCCAGCTCTGCTCCATGGGATTTTGTCCTCCAGGGACCCAGTGCCTGGATCCTCCATGTCCTCAGGCAAGGTGGAAGGGCTAGCCAGGATGCACTAGCTTCTGGTTTGAGATTTGAACAAATGCATTGAGAATGCTAAGCACACACGCTACTGCTGAGCCGCATCTCCTAGCTACCAGAGCTTTCCAGGCCCTGTTTACATCACACCTGCTAATACTCCACTGGTTAAGGCCTTGTTAGAAAGTTAAATGAGATAATGTGTGTGAGGTGCTTAGGACAGTACATAGCGTTGTCTATTAATATCAACCAATCAATTAGTCAATATCTGTTAACCAATCTGTGTGTCATCTATATCTATTTATCGATCATCAATGTATTTTTTTTTTGTTTATTGTTATTTTTTGTAGTACCAGGCACTGAACTCAGGACCCTGTGCTTGCCAGGCAGGTGCTTATTGTACTCACCTATCTCCCCGGCCCTGTGTTTATGTATTTATTTATGTACGTATTATCCATCAACCAATCTGGCAATGATCTATGTGTGTGTCCATCATATATTATTTAGCTATGTAACCATCTGTCTATGTATCATACATCTATCATCTATTGTTCTACTTGTCAATATCTATCAATCAATTATCTATATCTATCTGTCTATCATTCATCCATCTTGGATGTTTGCTGTTGCTATAACAGAACACCTGATTCTGAGTGCTGTGCAAAGACAAGAGTTTCATCTGGTGGCTAGAGAGTCCCAACAGTATGACTCTGGAGTCTAGGTGAGGCCCCAGTGGCCCCATTACAACAAAGCAGACACGCAAAGAGGACATGGTTATAGAAGGGGCTGGTCAAAGGGAGCCTGCTGTGTGACAAGCCTTTCAGGGACAAACCAAGCCCAGCAGGCCGCACCCACTCATCACCCAGCACAAATGTTTCCAATGCTGCCCAGGACCGAAGACCAAGGGACCCCTCACCTCAGGATTGCCAACCCTTGGCACTGTCACATGGGACCTGACTTTCGGCATAGCGCCTGGGGCAGAGCACTTTCACAAGGGACCTGACTTTCGGCATAGCGCCTGGGGCAGAACACTGTCACATGATACCTGACTTTCGGCATAGCGCCTGGATGCATGCAGGCAGGTGCATCCCTGCAGCTAAGCCCTGTGCTTCCTGCTGAGGGCAGGTGGGGTGGAGTCTTGCACTCAGGGTTGAGCTGTGAGCATGTGGCTTTGGGGAGACCCAGACAGGTAGTGAGGACAAGCAAGGTTGGCTTTTTATGAGCCACAGGGGTCACTGACATGGATCTGGAACCCATAAAGGCTCTTCTGTGTCTCAAAGATCCAGCCCCAGCTATGATTTGCCCAAAAGAGACAGAAGAGGAAGGTGTTAGCGCCCTCTAGTGGACAGAGGTGAGGGGTGCGGGCCAACATCCTGCAGTGCACAACCAGCTCCTGAACAAAGAATATCAGGCTCCAATTGTACATAACAGGAAACGGAAGCTTCTTGTTCTAACCTCTCCGCTGGCACTGCCGAGGTGTACACACAACCACAACCGCAGGCTTTATGTGGTTGGTTTCTACTCTGGAAACTGCGAGCTCACATTAGTGCCAGTTCCAATGCAATCGCGTTCCTTCCAGCTCTTCCTTCCTCAGCCATCCACCCGACCCCGTTGCTGCCATCGATGTCCTTAGTGTCCCAATTCTGGAATCCAGAGGAAGTGAGCAATATTCTATATCCCTGTTTCCCCATTTGTTTGGAGAAGACTCGGCTTCTCAGGGTGCCAGATGGGTGCTACCCCCTCTCCCTGAGAACAAAGGGTCTAAAGATCAAAATCATCTGTGAAAGCTGAAGGTAAGAGATTCAATCAATTTCTCTGTTACAGGTATTTTATGTGTGTTTTTTTAATATATACTGGAATCTGCATGAGAAGACGTTGAATATAGAATACTTCTAATGTGTTTGTTCAGGAATCCTCTGGCCTTTAACTAGGAACATAGCTTATATTAATTCATGGAGCCTCATGTACATTGCCAACGTGTTTATAAAACAGTCTTTTGACTTTTCTCATCCTGCAAGGGATTGTTCTGGATTTTGCATGAACTAGAGTTTTGTACATTTGAGGAAACGCAGAGCTGGATATACCTGTAGAGCAAATTTGCTGCGTAATAACACACACTTCTGTCATAAGCAATTCTATGTATGTGCTTCAGGTGTGTGCATGTGTGTGACTGTATGAGATTTTCTGTGTGCATGTGTGATTATGACTGTGTGAGACTGTACGTGCATGTGACTGCACATGTGTGGTTGTGTGTGACTCTGTAGGGGTGGCCATGTGTGCTTCTGGAGGAGCACGGCTGTGTGTCCATGACCTGGATGGGTGGCCACGCAGCAGTCCCTGTGGGAGTCCATGAAGGGCTCCTGCTGCCCCTCCCTCAGAGCTGGTCCCCAGGAGCATCTGACTGCCTTTCTCTGGGTCCCTGGGTTGGCCTCTGGGTTGTCAACAGTATGAGTCATTCTCCAGGGACCATCACACTACACACAGGCTCACTTTGCTTGGTGTGTTACTGACTCCACTCACCCCCCATTTTAACACCCCAGGCCTGAGGGAGGGGGTTGTGCACCAGCTCCCTGTTCTCCTCCACCTCTTTCCCTTGGTCCTCGTGCTGGCTGGGCTCACTCTCTGCTCCCTCTTTGCTGTAACTGCCACCCATGTTAAAGGGCTGAGTAATGAGCTCATCTTTGGATTGAACTACCATGTCCTTCAGCAAAACTTATAATATGTATTTCCCATATTGTGTACCAGAGGAGATTGTACAGTAATCCAAAGGTCCGAATCACCACTGAGTAACAGCAGGCCTCACTGAGACCTCCTGGCTGCCCAGCCCTACCCAGGGTCTCACCTCTCTAGGATTCTCTGCTCTGTAGGGTAGAGCTTGCCTTCAGGCATGCACTCAGTGGAGAGATGGGTATGGTGAGATCAGCATCCATCAGCATCATGTTGTCACTGGCAAGTGTTCCCCTCTCTCTTTGGGATCCATGAGAAAAGGCAAGGTGAGTTTCATTGTGCTGTGTTAGGCTGATCAGGGAAAGAACAGCCTGGGAGTGAGTTTAGTAAAGCTTAGTACCTCTAGTTGTGTCTGTGATTCACTGACATGGAACATAGTAAGCAGAGTGGGGAGACCCACTCCAGATGTGGATAGCTCTAGCCAATAGGCTTGTACCCTGAGTGCAATGAAAAGGGAAATAAGCACAACTATGCTGGAAGAGCTCGAGGATCAGGATGCCTACCACTTTGTTCTTTTGACTCAGGTTTGCTTTAGCTACTCTGAGTCTCTGCTGGTGTCTTGAACTTTAGAATGGTTTTATCTAGTTTTAAAAAATGTATTTAGTACAGGGTCTACAGGTTCTCACTACATAGATTGAACTCATAGTGATTCTCCTGTTTTTGGCCTCCCAAGCACTGGGATTACAGGTGTGCACCACCATGCCCAGTCTCAATCGCTGTCTCAGCGCATCCCTGGGGCAGAGCCAGCAAGGCATGCTGGGGATCGAATCCTGGCTGCTGTGCTCTGCCTAAGCAGGTGCTTTAGTCCGCTGAGCTATCTGGCTGGCCCAAAAATGGTTTTATTATCTAGTTTTATGAAGAGTGTTGTTAGCATTTTAAAAGGCAATTGTGGGGCTGGTGAGATGGCTCAGTGGTCTAAAGCACCTACTTAGAACAAACAAGCTTAGCAAAGCACAGGGACCACGGTTCAACCCCCCAGCACCGCATGCCACCCAGCCAACCCCGCCCCTTGGTGGGCTGAGCTGGCCACACACACACACACACACACACACAAATAAATAAATAATTTAAAAAAAAAAGGCAATTGCATTGTATCTCTATGCCCCTTTTTGCAGTATGGCCATTTTGACCATATTGATTCTGCCTGTGAATGTGTACTTTATATCTATTTAAAGCACTGAAGAAAATTAAAAACAACAACAACAAATGACCTCTATTAGTTATTGTTCACTCAGGAAGGGAAGCAATGTAAAATATATGTATTGCTATGGTTTGTGTCTAGATGTCACGCCAAAGCCTCATGCAGTCATGGGGTGAGCTTCTAGAGTTTTTGATAGATGCATGGTCCAATGCTGGGGTTATGGGGTGAGTACTACACTGGCCCTGGGGCAGATAGCCTGCATATAATGTAAGGGAGAGAAAGAGGCTTGCTCTAGTTGTTCCAGCTGCCAGTCTCATTTTGCTCTTGCTGTTTTTCACTGCTGTAAACTGTTGCCTTCTGTCATGTGCCTCCCTGCCTTGGATCCAGCTGAGTATGGATGGAAACTTCCACACACTGTGAGCTAAGTAAACCTTTTCTTTTTTAATTTTGGGGGTCAGATATTTTATCCCAGAAATGAGAGAAAAGTAATGAAGACAGTATAATTATACTGTATTAGGCAGGTTAACAGGATCAGAAAGAGAGTAGCCATGATGGTGGCCTATGGAATGAGAGGTGGAACAATCCAAGATGGCACCCACACATAGACCATCTGGAGAATCTGTGGCCATGGAAGGTCAGAGCCCTGGAAGCTCACTAAGGTCACTGGTGTGAGTTTGTGTCACAAAGCCAAAGAGTCTGCACTGGAAGGCTGAAGAACTAAAGACCAGAGCTCCTCTAAAGAAAAGGGAGGAACTTCCTTCTTTTTTCTTTTATTCCTTCCAGGCCAAGAACTTATTGGCTGTTGCTAGGCTGTGTCTACCCCTCAGTTTTCAGCCTACATGTCAACCCTGAACAGACATAACAGAGCTTACTAATCTTCTAAGTGGTTCTTCCTCAAGTCAGGTTGACATGCCACAATTAACAATCACTTGTCCCAGTCAAAACCTGACAAGTGAGATGAAGGAAGAAGTAAAAAAATCCAAATAAGGGCATGACCATTTTTCAGTATTTGGGGCATTAAGGAACAGAAAGTCAAAATAACTCTGAGATTCCATTGACCCCAGCCAGAATGGCGACCACCAAGAACACAAAAAGTCAAGGATGCTGGCAATCTTGATAAGGAGTGTGAAGTAGTACAGCTACTTTGAAAATCACTGTGGCTCATCCTTACAAACATGAAACTAGCTTATTTTTCTCAAGAGCAAATTCCAACTAAGTTCTGTTGGCAAGAATAAAGAGACAAAGATATATTTGTAGTTTTGGGGTACCAAAGTGGTCCTAAGTCTGGGCAGAACAAAGGCTAACTGGACCAAAATCCAGGGCTGAACCTGGGTTTCATCAATTTGTGAAGAGGGGAGTGGCTCTGAGTTAAGTGACTATAAGATTGGTGGGAAGTTAGAAGTGCTGTACCTCTTCTGTGTATTTCCCTCAAAGAGAGAAAGATATCATCGTATAGTAACACATGTATACTTGTGTTTATTGCAGTGCAGTTCTCAGTAGTTGAAATAAGGAAACAGTTTAGATGCCCACCAACAGATGAATGGCTGAAGAAAATGGGGCATAGATGAGCAATAGATGAAGGGACCCTGGTCTGACAGATCTGCATATGGAGCAGCCCCTTACTGTCATTTGCTCAGATCTGGTGCTTGTGTCCTGCTCCACAAATATCACCTTTCCCTGTGAAATGTCACCTCACCACCTTCACTACTATCATCAGCACCATCGCTTTCAGAAATATGTCCATAATTATCAAGATCCCTTTCCTCCGCACATCACCACTGTTACCTTCATCCTCATCATCATTGTCACTATCACCATTATCGTCATTATCCTTCTTTGCTCCTTCATCATCACCAGCATCACCACCTCCATAGTTGCAGCTAACTTCAGTCCACTCTGGAGGAGCACCAGGACTCCCCCCGAAAGAAGATACTTAGTATTTGGACTCACCTTTGCCCTAGCTCCATGTACTGATACGTACAGAGAGGGTTAGCAAAACGCTCTACCCTCTCGACTGGAGTTAAGCAGAGCAAATGGGTCTAGCTGGAGCACTGATGTGTAGCCTTTGAACCAAAGGCACGAGTCTGCGTGTTCCACCAATAGCTCCCTCCTATTGTGTGCTAGCTAGGCCAAGAGAGATCATGCTTCGACTGGCACTGAGCTTCAAGAAGGAAGCCATGAAGTCCCAGGGCAATAAATCTTAGACATCAGAGCTGAAGCAGCCAACCCAAAACATAAGATACTTCTTTAAACGGTGTTATGCAGATTCCTTCAAAATGAGAAGCTCCCTGTTACTGGAATCTGGCACTTTTTCTGCATACTCTCTCTGCATATTTCAGAGGTACTATGGTGCTCCTAACCAGCCAAGCTCACAGGACACATATGCTTCTCTCCATTTTCACAGTCACTCAGCCTCAAGCATTTTACCTCTGCATGAATTAATAAAACCCAGGTTCAGCTCTGGATTGTGGCTTTTGGTCCAGTTAGCCTTTGCTATGACTGGACTTAGGAACACCTAGGCTCCTCACTACTGCAGATATGCCTTTGTCTCTTTTTTTCTGCCATGGCTTGCATTGGAAGAAATTGATTGGAATTTACTCTCAAGAATTCCAATAACTATTCTCTGGGATTACAGTTAAAACTTCCTTTGGATCACAGCAATGTCCAGACTAGATTCTTATACTTGGGGCATGGACAAGTATAATGGGGCATGAACTTACAACTATCTCATCTCCAAGGCTAGTATCTAGATTTTAGTGCTATCAATACACTGGGCCTTGCATGAGTGAATTGTAGGTAAACAGGGCTTTTTACCTCATTGAAGTGCTCAGACGCAAGGAGTCCTCAAGGGTAACAATGGGGCAGTGTCCTGCTTTATCTACAGAAGAGTGACAATTTAGTCAATTGATTATAATGCTGTTAAAGGATACAGCTATTTGTTATGGTTTGTGTCTGGATGTCCACCTCCCCAAGTCTCATACAATCACGGGAGGGGCAGGCTTTTCAGAGGTAGCTGAATCTAGACTAGAGTTCATGATTGGTTCATCATCTAGGGGTAGGATTGGCAGGTAGCCTGCATACAATATAATGTAAGGGACGAGACTGTCTCTTCTCCTTTTGCTCCTGCTGCTTTTGCTGTCTTTTACTGCTAGGTGCTATTTAATTTCCACATGTGTATGGAGTTTTTGTTATTTCTTTTGCCATTAATTTTCAATTTTGTTACACTATGGTGAGATAATATGCATGGGACAATTTCAATTTTTTCCATTCACTTAAGCATATTGTGTAGTGTTAGCAGCAGCAGAAGCTGGAAATTGCTCATATGTGTGGGGTAAGACAAAGCCACAGTGCCTAAGGCAGCCAAGCTGCCTCAGTCTTTTTCTTTTTCTTTTTTTAAAGAATTTTTATTTTTTTTAGTGTTGTCTAGAAAAGTCCTTTTTTGTTTAATTTTATTTTGAAATGTAAAAGCAAAATCAAGAACAAAAATCAGAAACAAGGACAGAAAGAGGGCAACATACAACAATACGTATGTTACACATTTTGGAACCAATAATAGCTGATTAACAATGGTTGATATATTATCTATTGTTATTATCAAAGTTGTTGCTCAGATTAACTGCTATAGTTAGGTAAGATTGGACATGTAGTTGCATTTTACTGCTTGTTTTCAAGAAACTTTAAATTTGTGTTCTTGTTTTTTCTTTTTTAATTTTTTTTTTTTTTTTTTTTTTCGGAACCGGGAATTGAACTCAGGCCCTTGCGCTTGCCAGGGAAGTGCTTATTCCACTAAGCCATCTCCCTGGCCCCTTACATTGTTTAAAAATTTTATTTATTTATTTATTATTTTATTTATTTATTTTAATAATTTTATTGAGAAACAAAAGAAATGAGACAGTTTCAAAACCAATCAGTAGGACAGTTTCAATAAACAATACATTGCATATTATTGTCTCAGTGGTTATTCATTGCACACGATGCAGACATGACATCCTGTCCACAAACACATCTTATTGATTGAACAAATTTTATTGATTGGATTAAGAGAATGTAGCTGTATATCTATCTTAACTATTTTGAATATACAGATACAAAATGGTCATTCATTTGTATCCCCTTTTTTTGTTTAGTTTTGTCAGAGAAGGGTATTCCAGTGTCATTTAAATAATGTAGGTGCATGAATTCAGCAAAATATTCCAATATAGTCCAATAGTCGATAATAGTAGTGGGTCATCCTCAGGACTGGCAATGTCAGAAATTGTTGACCTGAGCACTTTACAGCCCAGCATAACAGCATGGTTTCACCGCTTGTACCTCGTTTTTTTACCTTTCTGCTGGATGATTAAGACCAAGATAAAGCAAGACCTATATAACAAGAAATGTAACTTTTGTATCTGACAAGGTCAGTCAAATCTCCTCAGGATTTACTCTGAAACCCTGTACTGCAGTTTGTAGATCTTTTGTCTGTGTCAGCCATGTGGATGTGTCACTACCATTGCTTGACCAATTTGCTCTCTGTGAAAGCCTGAGAGAATGTTTCCTCTCCATGTGACTCTCCTTAGGCACACTCTACAACATCGACCACTTTCCTATTTTCTCTCAGATGGATGTTCTCCAGGAACCCATGCTCCTTTCCCACTACTCCCTTCCTCACTTCTCCAGAACACACAGGAAGTGAGACATCATCAGTGCTGGTGGAAGGAGCTTTCTGGGTGGTGACAGTGACATGGTGTCCCCCTGAATGGTGATTTGTTAGTTGCTGCTTTGCAGGTTTCTTGCCCTGGACCTTGAGAATCCCTGCCCTACCTGCCTGAATTCCCCACTGCCCAGGAATCCTCAATGTCCAGGTGCTGGAGCAAACTGAAAACTGAAGGAAAAAAGCAGAGACAGACTGTTCCCTTGTTATGTCCACCCAAGGACACAGCAAGTCTTCCTATTCCCTAGCTGCTGCCCTGATGAGCTATGTTTGCAAGGCCTGGACCCTTGATTTCTCACCAGCCTGAAAGCCAGGCTTCAGAGGAGTAGATGTCCATTGTGTGCTGCTGTGATCCAAGAAGGTACCATAAACCCTGAGCACCTGAGTTGCAGGCAAGGTAATAACTTTGCAACACTCGGCTGCCAAACAGAAAGAAAAGTGTAGGTCACACCACAGAGAGCCTGTAGGTGAGTCTGAGCACTTTCTCAGATGAGAGCTTCATTAATACCCGAGGCTCCCAGACATTGCTCCTGCCAGGAGAGTGTTCATCTGAAGTCCTGGACACACTTGAGTGCCTTTGTCTTGTCTTCATCTGGCTATGGGTTTCTTCAGGCTTTCACAAAGTGAAAGAAGCAGGAAAGGGCCTCCTGAGCCAGGCTTGCCAGTGGGGAATGTGGTGCTCCTTGCACTTGGGGCCCAGAGCCCCACCTCCTTTCCATCTCAAGTCCACCCTGTGAGCTACAAGTTCCCTGCTGAGGGTGGGCATCAGTGTAGGAGACCACTATTAGCAAGAACCTGAAGTGCTTGTCTCACTCTGGTCTGCAGGCAGATAGGTACCTGACAGCCTGTGTGGCAGTGTTGGGGCTCCACCTGCGCTGGGCTTGGGCCCACACTCCCTGCAGTGCACACATGATTGTGTTTAGTAGGGTGCCTCTCCATTGCCTGCCAGACCAGGTTGTGCCTTACTCATGCTTCACAAGGTTGCTAGTGACACCCAAAAGCATTGGGTCTGTAGCTGGCCTGACCTGTCTTGGCCCCTCTCATCCTGCTATCCTGTGTGCTGGTCAGAAGGCATTCCTGGCCAGATTGCTGCTTCTTGCAGCCTTCTTGTAGTGGCTATGAGTGTTGCCCTGACTCTGCTCCTGTGCATGCGTCTACTTCTCTGCGTCTCAATTCTCTGCCCAAGCTCTAGCCTACATGATCTCTCCTGCTAGTCCCTGAGCTATAGTTGCCTCCCAAACTCCATCAAGCCCAGTGCAGCACATCTTACTTCTGAACAAGAGATGACACTAGTACATGCATGGAGAGCATTGTCCATGGCTGTGCAGAAATCTCCATGTCAGACCCTGAGTGATGATGGCAGTGACAACATGGCCCCATGAGAATCCTGGGAGGTGAAGGCAGACACTGGATTCCTTAGATTTCCTGGCTCACCTTAGGCATCAGAGTGCAAAGAACAGCAAAGGAACAGATTGGGCAAACTTGGAAGTGGCTCAAGGGGACCTGGGCTGCAGCAGAAGGCACACACTCTGTGCCTGCACCTGTGAGACTGGGTGACATGAGCTGAGTTCTCATCCTGCAGCTCTCCCTTGCATTGGGCCTCCACAGTGGTGGCCTGCAGGATTCATAGCTCTGGAAGTGCTGCTCAACATCTGCCAGGATGACAGCGCTATGGAGAAAAGTTGTGTCCCCAGAGGAGGTGCTTCCTAAGGCACGCAGAGGGCAGGGCTGGGAGAATTGCCCCCAAAGTAGCAGCACCAGCCCTGCCTGGAGTGGCTTTATGGTTGCATATTGCAAGACCTAGGTTGATGGCTACCTGCAGGTGAGCAGACAGGTGACCTGGGTCCATAGGCCTTTGCATTGCTGAATCCCTCACCCTGAGCGAGGACAAGCAACGGACAAGCACCCACTATACCTCTGTTCTATTGGATACACCTTTTCTTCACAGTCAAAGTCTATTTCCCCACATAAAAATTGTGAGTTAGAGCACTTTCTCTGGTCTGTTTTCATGACCTGGTCACCTCCTAAGCCTTGTCTCTTCACACCAGCACTTCAGAAATGAGATTTCAATGTGCAAATTCTGCAAACAAGAATATGTGGGTTATCAGAGGCATCTATTTTCCTTTAAATGTAGGCAGCATCTGGTAATGTAGGACATGGTTTGTAAGTGGCCATGCTCAGCGACACTATCCAACATGACAGCCACTAAGTGTAAATGTATTTACATTTAAATTAATTATAATGGAGCCCAATTAGTGTTCATTTTCACAGTACTATCAGCTTTCTGTGAAGATTCTGACCATGTTCAACTGTGTAGTTCAGAGGAACATGTGCACACTTCAAGCCAGTCCACAGCCACTGGGGGTTGGAAGGGACACAGACGTGTGAGTGGGTTCTCAGCCCTGTGCAGCCAGGAATGCCCAGCCTCACTGTCTTCAGAGAAAAGTGAGGCACCTGTGGGCAAGGGACTAACCACAGAGGAAATGTGGCATCCAATGGGATATGAAACACAAGATGTTGGCACAGGGCTGGGTGTGCTGTGAGCACTTATGAGGAAGCTGTTTCTACAGACTATTTAATCACTTGGCCAAGTCATGTCAAAGTGCTTACTGAGTGGGGAACATCCTCCAACTTGCCCCTGAGATTTTGAGGAGATTTTGAAGCAAGTCAATCCAGGGGAGGAAATTTCAAGACAGTGATCTTCAGTCTATGGCATATGTATAGCTGCCTGCTTTTAGCCAGATCTACAGTGACTATCACAAGCAAACACCATTGCTGAGTGATTTGCAAAACTTATAGTTTCATCTAAATGGAAACTCATGAAAATCTTTTGGCAAAGGAGCCCACGATTGGTAAAAAGTTTTGGCTTTAAAAGAAACCACATACCTACTAAAGGTACAAGATGAAAGATGCCTTGAGACTTTCTCAGAAATCATCTTAGGATCAAGTGCATAAAATTGTTAGCTCTTCGTTGAAGAAGAGATTCTCTGTAATGTCTGTTTATTCATGTCTTCTGGGGAAGTGTTTCCCTGAGGTCACTCAGCCAGGCATACAGTAGGAAGAGCAGCTGATGTTAATCTTCCTGGGCCTTGTGAGCATCACAGAAATACAACTGAGGCGGCATTTCTTATAGGTGGGAGAGGCTAGTTCAGCATTTGAATACCAGTATGAACCATCACATCAACACAAGAAGGAAGACTAACACCATAGACAGAGATGGAGCACTCAAGAAAGTACAACACACTGCATGACAAAACATCACAGCAAATTAGAGAGGTGCCTGGAGAAAGATGACCTTGATGAAGACCACTACAGAAACCTAGAGGCACATCAAAATCCCTAGGGATGATTTAGAAGCTTCCCTCTAAGGACAGGCACAAGGCAGGAATATCTGCTCCATGAATGGTATGCAAGATCACACAGGAAGTCATTGCTAGTTATTGGAGCAGAAGTGTAGTGACAGGTGGACATGTTGGGAAGGATGAAATAATCCTCTGACCCACTTAATGATCAATGGTTCTATGCAGTGAAACAGAGGACATTCCAGATGACGGACAGCCTCTTCTAACACTGAGCAGGAATAGCTGGACTTGCATAAACATGGAAAGGAATTCCATACCCAGACCTGCCTCCTTTGACTCATGTAGCTCAATGCTGGAAAATGGACCAAGGTGCTACGGAGAACTCTGAAGCCCTTGGAAGACAAAAGAAGGACTCCTATATGAGCTGAGCCATGGCACAAGGGTCTTTGATGCAGTCTTAAAGGCCTGGACTATGAAAGCCATAAGCTATGAGCTAGGCCTCAATACAATGAAAAACTTCTTCCTTTGAAAACCTAGGGTCAAGAGAACAGGAGATAAGACACAGAGGGTTAAATTTTTGCAAAACACATCTCTCCTAAAGCATTGTTGCTCAAAACAAACAAAGCTGCAAATTGATCATAAAGGAAATGAACTCACTTCAACAATGGGGCACAGACCTGAACTTGTACTTCAGCAAAGAAGACCTCCAGGTGGTGATGAATACCTGAGAATTGGGCCTGGCCCACTGTCAACAGGACAGTGAAGATGAACATCCAGGAAGCGTAATGTGAGACATCATATAGGGCAGTGTGGTCTAGTTCAGATGCTCACAATCCCAGTGCTGGATAGAATATGAAGCAGCAGAAACTCATCAGTAATGGATGTGGAAAGGGACAAGCCACTATGGGAGATTGTCATTAGAAGGATGTCTCAGATATGTGGAGTGTGTCATGGCCAAGGGACCACTCTGTCAGACCTATATATTAGAACCTTGGTGGGTTCTGAACAGTGAAATAAACCCTCATCCTAAGGTCCATCAGTCTAGCTCCTCGACATTTCCTGAGAACACCTGTAGAGCTACATCCACTTAGGTGCTTGTATACAGAGCTTGGTCCAAATTGGCCACAATCTGCCAGCAGCCAGTGTACTCTTAAGTCAGGGCTGTGGGACACCAGGCACATCCAGACAGTGGAGCACTGTTCAGCGAAAAGGAAATAAACTTTCAAGTCCTCCACAGAATCAGAGGAAATGCAAATTCCATCATAAAGTGAGGAAAGCCAGTCTATGTCCATGGCTGCATCCTGTACATCAACTCCCTGACATCCTTGGAAGGAGAGACAATGAAGCATTGAAGATATCAGTGATTGTCACTGGAAGGATGTCTCAGATATGTGGAGTGTGTCATGGCCAAGGGACCACTCTGTGAGACCATGTCATGTTGGACATAGCCCCGCATTTGTCCTATATGCAGGCTGTAGACAGTGTGTCCTGGTGTAAAGCAGCCCTGGGGAGGTTGGTGCAGGGCTGCAGGGGCAACAGCTGCTGGCCTAGGTACAGCGTAGTAAGGAGGCTGGTTGGGCAACTCTCAGGGTGTGGGTAGACGACATGGGTAGGTACATACTTGAAATTTTCTCTTCATCTGAAACTTCTCTTCCAAATGAAAGAGTAGTTGAAAAGGACCATTACTTTAAAACAAGTATAATAACAAAAATGAAACAAATCTCAGCACACAGCCTGCCAGCACTGTAACAAGCTGAGCAGCTCTCTGGAGGACACAGAGCTGCCTCTGTCTATGCTGTGTGCTTCCCCCTGGTTTGGGGGTTTCAGCACTGGGCAGAACCTTGAGTTGTGCGTACATCACCCTCACCTGGGATTTGATCTGTTTTTCTTTTATCTGTATTTATTTAGATTTCATTGATTGGTTTCCTTATGAGGATGAACATGATGTCATAAATCTTGACTTTATGATTTCATTTTTATTTTCTCTCTCTTTCTCTCTCCCTCTCTTTGTGTCTGCCTGTGGCTTCGTCTCTGTCTCTGTCTCTCTTTTTCACTGTTTCTGTCTCTGTCTTTCTCTGTGTCTTTGTCTCCCTCTCTGTTTTTCTCTCTGTCTGTCTGTCTCCCTCCCTCCGTCCCTCCCTCAGCCCCTCAGCCCATCACTTTCAAGCCTTTCCAAGTCCTCTAGGCTGCCCACATCTATAGATCATGGCCCTATCCCACCAGAGCCTGCTCCTGCTATCACAGATCTTGTGCCTTTGACCTGAGGCCACTATCCCAGAATGACCTTAGTGATGACCTCAGCCCCAGCTGCATGGACAGATCCACAGCTGAATTACCTCAGCACAACATTCTTGCCCTGTAAGGTGGGGGTCTCACTTGTTGAGAAGGGTTAAAATGGGAACATCGCTCTTGACTTCATGGAGCTTGGCAACCACCATTCATGACACATTTCCCTCTTAGAAAGCCATAGTGAAAGCACACTATTCTAGTTCTCCAGGCTCCCTGCATGAACGAGCTCCTAGTCACTGTGACGGAAAACCTGAATGAAGGGATCAGATGGTTCCTGGCCTCACGTTCACAGAGGCTCCCGTCCATGTTCAGCTGGCTGCATGGCTGTGGGCTGAGTAAGGAAGAGAGTATCAGGGGAGGATTGGTGAGGCAGAGCTGCTTATCTCACTGCAGGTGGGATGCAGAATGCAGGAGAACTCACCAGAGAGGAAGGGACTGGAACCTGACATCCTTCCCAAGACCACCCCTGTAACCCATCCAGTTTTTAGCAGTGTTCATATTTTCTCCTGATACTGTGATTAATATGACGTCCTAAGTGAAATCTCTCAGTGGAACACTTAGAGCCTCACAATCTGTTCACCAGCACTAAGGTCATAGTAGGGACGCAGGACTTTGACACCATCAGAAAACACAAGAAGAAGCATGGAACTAGAAAAACCATACCACTATTCTGTGAAAGGATGTTACGAGTTCCATGAGTGAAGCCATCATGAATGGAAGGGCTGAACCCATGATGCACTGCTCCAGTGTCTCACAGGCTGGAACCTGCAGGCCTCAGCAGCACCTGCTTTAGTCCCTGACTCTGTCAGGAAATTGTTCCTTCAAGAAGCCCAAAGTAGTCCAGACCTTACGTCTCACATTCTCTGTGAACCTCTAACAAACTTAGAGCCAGCTACTCAAGTAGAGACTGAGCCTCGCTGACCAAACACATAAACTCCAAGTTGCCCAAAACTCTGGAATTTATTGAGCATTAGCATGACACCAAAAGTGAAGACTCCCACACTGCCCAAAGGTCTTTCATCCCCTAAATTACTAAGAATTTCCCTAAGATTTCCTCTGACTGAGAAATATTTTAGTAATAATTATGCTTCTGGACCTTCTCAGACCAAAAAGCTACAACTCTTGTTGCACAGGTCCTGCTTTACCTTGGTCTTAACCATCCAGTAGAAAAGTATGAAGACGAAATATAGGAA
>NW_004524649.1:3349996-3350631 GCF_000260255.1 Octodon degus | reverse complement strand
GCACACCTAACATATAACCTTCTTATATGCACTGATTTTAAATTCTGGTACCTTTTTAGGAATGAGAGGCCTGTGTTATTGAGCACCTACTCTTTAATGCAAAGACTTATGTTTACTTTTTCAAATGGTTCAATCTCACACGTAAGCCCTTAGCAGACCCCTAATAAAAGACCAATTTGTAAAACTGGGCCATTTTACTGTTTCTACAATTGAATAAATAGCTTTCTTGATGAACGTAGTCATGACAGTTGAGCAGTATTTGAGTTACGGTTTTCCTGATTGGTCTGTAGTCTTCAATAAGTGTAAGAAGTTACTGTATGAAACATCTGTCAAACTAGTAAGACTGCATTGATGCATCCGTCATTTTCAGGATTGTTGGTTACCTGAGCATATTTACCCCAGATAACCTTGCCCCCTTGCATCACAAGGCCCAACTCGCTCATGTTCACCTCAATCACTGTTCCTTTGGTAATCACACCCAAAGTTGTATACAGTGGCGATGAAGGATTCTTTTTCACACCAAGTATTGGCAGGCAAAAGGTGGCTTTCAGTTCAGGATGTGTTACATGGGCCTTCTTAAAACGTAAGCCCATTGTCCTAATGAATCTTTCATATTTAGGTGGTTTTCTTGTAAA
>NW_004524649.1:3345411-3349661 GCF_000260255.1 Octodon degus | reverse complement strand
TTGGTGTTTCTCTTTTCATGCATTTTGATAGTCTTCTTCATTTGTATTTTCTCTGCATGGCGCTGTTTGTGGTAGAGCTTAGCCTTCAGGCCAATCATTTTTTTTTTGCCTTCTTTGAATGTTCATGAGCCTCTCGACTTTCCTTTTTTCTCTTTTTCTCATGGTAATCCAAGCGGTACCCATAGCGTTTACGATGTAATTCAATATATTCATTCTGTGGCATGATGACAGCTGCAGAGCCACCACCGGTGGCCTCAAGAGTGCAAAGAAAGCCATATGTTTCTATTGTAAAAGGATATATTTTTTTGTACTGGAGGACAAAGAGCAATTTGCCCCAAATTAAATAATTTGTAATTTGTTTTAGAGGTAAATTAAAAGAATGAGAGAAAGGGATAAGGGATCTAGCAAGTTGAAAATAGATTATGACTCATTTAAGATCTATATATCTCACTTACTGCATGTCAGATTCTTTCCTAATGCTTGGCAAATTTTCTGTTTCTACTCCTGCAAATCTTTTTTTTTTTTTTTTTTTTTTGCATTTGTGTTGACTCTTGTTTTGTTGACCCTTATAAATCTTACATTGTTTTCTTTGCTTCATCTTGTAGGTGCTAAATGGTTATTTCCAGGTTCCTTGTTATTTTTAAGAGATGCTTCCTTGCATGTTCTCTAATTCCAATGCTATCTTCAAGGTCTGAAATTGTATCTTCAGTTTGATTCAAGCAGTTTTGTCAGCTTTCAATGGAATTCTTAATTTCCTAAATATCTGTTTGATGCTGTTTCATATATTCTAGTTCTTTCTTGTATTGCTCATTCAATGTTTCTATCATTTAGCCATTCACTTCTATTTTATTTTATGTATTTGGTACACTGTCTCACTACACAACCAGACTTGCAACTCAGACATCTTCGTGATCCTCCTGTTTTCAGCCTTCCCAGTGCTGGGATTACAGTCATCAGCAACCATGCCTGGTCTCAGTGGCTGACTTAGTGTTCCTGGGGTCAGGGTTTGCATGGTATGTGGTGCCAGGGATCAAACCTTGGTTCCTGTGCTTGCTTAAGCAAGAGCTTAGTTGGCTGAGTTATCTCTCTGGCCCACTCCTCTATTATCTATGTCTTCATTATGTGTGCTGAGAAATTCTTTCATGATCATTGTAATTTCTTTATTTCTGGGAAATTATTTCTCATCCAGTATATTTATATTTTATCTCTCTTATATTGCATTCAGGGTATCCACCCCAGGCCAGGTGTAGCACTCACATTCATAATCCCAGTAACACTTACATGCATAATCTCAGCAACACTCACACCCATAATCCCAGCACTGGATCATGACTTAATCACAAGCTCTAGAAGTCAGCCCCATGACTGCATGAAACTTTTGGGGGACAACTAGACCCAAACCATAACACATGTGCAGGACTTTCACATTCTTCCATGATCTTGTCCCCTGAACTTTTTCTAGGCGTGCTGGAGGTCTGAGGTTGCCTTCTGCTCATCCATATTGACATTTCTAATGGTCTCTTGGCTCACCCAGACTCAGCAGTCATGGTAGGGGGTTGTGGTGAGGTGAGGGTGAGCAAGGTTCCTATGCTAGTGGAAAGTGGTCCTAGGGATCACCACGGCTCACACTGCTGGTGGGTGAGGTGGCTGCAACTCAGGAGAACTCAGGATACGGTGGAGGGAGGGGGCATGACAGGGCTCACCATGTTTCCGTTGGTGTCCTGTGTCCACCTGCTTTCTACAAAAGAGG
This sequence comes from Octodon degus, assembly GCF_000260255.1. Lineage (NCBI taxonomy): Eukaryota > Metazoa > Chordata > Mammalia > Rodentia > Octodontidae > Octodon > Octodon degus. The sequence continues at coordinate 3,347,911 of NW_004524649.1, read as the reverse complement.
AAGAAGGTGCCTCAGCTCAGCTGAGCACAGGCAACAGTGGGAGGAGGGGCTGGGTCAGCACTTTCCAGGTCCCTATAGGTGACCTGTGTCCAGCTGCCTTGTACAAAACTGGGAAAAGCAGCCACACTCAGCTGAGTTCCAGTGATGGTGTGGGAGAGCTAGGGCAGGGAAGCTCAGGTCCCTGTAGGTGTCCTGCATCCACCAGCCTTCTATGATGCTGAGAGAAGAAGTGAAAACTCAACTGGCCTCCAGGGACAGTAAAGAGTTATGTTTTATGAAGACAATTACTTTTCTCTTCCAATTAGGCAGGGATTACTGAGGAAAAAGTTGTGGTGTAGTCTTGGGTTGTTTAATGATCTTTTTCAACTTTTGCTTAAATGAACTTCTCTCATTCTAGGTTATTGTAATTTATTGACAGTTCCTATGTCTTGAAGTTGAGCTGTATAATGCAAGGCCTACTCATGCTGTGAGAATGTGCAAAGGGTGTGAGACTGATGATGCAAGAGTGTGGCCTGTGCACAGTAAGGAGTAAGTGTCATCTTACACAGCACACATGGCATCAGGACCTGGAACTAATGGCATGGTCAGTAGAAGGTAGTACTTCCGATGCTATTCAAGACCATTTCAGATGAAGAAACTGCCACTCGGACAAGAAGTAGTGTTGCATATCAAACTGATTCAATGATGGGGTACCTGAAGTGTCTGTAACTTACTGCTTAATTGCAAGAAAGAGATGCAAGTGCATATGATGTATATGATGTAAAGAGAATATCAGCAGGAGGAGCCCAGCTGCCTGCATGGACACAGGCACAAGTGAATTTGGGGTGATCAGCAACTGAGGATCCGGCTAAGGTGCTTGCTACCTGTCCATTACCACTGTGCTCTAGGTTCTGCCTCTAGGACAGGCAGGCACTTAAATGTCATTTTTACGTGAACCATGTGTTATTCATTGGGCTGCAGTTGTCTCATAGGTAGCAAATAGCTGAGCACATCTCGATAGTTATTTGTGTCCTTGTCACTGTAAATCAAAGTTGAGATCTCTTCTAATTTATGCTTGGTGAGTGGTGGTCATGTAGGATCTGAATTGACAGGGTTGGTCAGCCCTGAATTCTAATGGTCTCAATTCCTTCAAGACTGAAGACCAGGTGAGAAGTTTACAGGGACTTTCATCTCTTCCCAGAGGCCTCCAGCCACTGTTCTACCCTGGTATCACCGGGATTCCAGGGAATGGGATTGCTCTAGGTACTGAGACTCCAACGACTCAGAGTGCTTTTCTGGAAGGGTGACCACTACTCAGCCATTAAGATCCCAGATCTATGACCTGATGATGAGACACTGAGCACTTGAACTTCAGCCACAAGTCTGTCCTTGAGATTGGCCTTCCTTTTACCTGGAGGCCTGGCCAAAACCTCTGTAGCAGGGTGACCCCAACAGCCACCTGAGCTGGATGCCTTTCTGTATCACTCTGATCATTCAACTGAAACTTTCTTCTAGTGCTGAAGAAAGGATCGTAGTGCAACAAGCAGCTGCAGGGTGTATGAACAAGATGCCCAAATGTAGGCCCCATTTGCAGGAAATTTTATGATGTTTGTGTAGATTTCCCACAATCCCACAGATCTCTGAGACCTGGAGCACTCTGATCTCAAGCACTGCAAGGTACTCTCAGCCTTTATCCAAATAAGACTGTAGGAGACACTTCCAGGTCCTCATCTAGGTCCAAGAAGCCAATATTTGTAATCCCAAAGTTACGTTATTGGAATCCCATCAAATTGATTTCAATCTGCCACTTACAATGCAACCCACAGTGAAAATAAAGACACTAAATTATATCTTCAATCATCGGGGAGTCAAGGGGCTCTAAGTCCAGGCATGAAGATGGCTTTCTGGAACCAAGAGAGCGACCCAGGGCCTCACCCAGTTTTATTCAACGGGGGAGTGGCTTGAGGATTGACTGAGAACTGTGGGAAAGAGACTACTATGAGCTGAGCTGGGTGGGTGGCCTAAAATTACCTCTGCGATATGCAAAGAGGATGTGCAGAGAGAGTAATCTGCATTATATAGTATCTAATGTTTTGGTGAGTCTGGTGCTTCAGCTTTGGTGTAGCCTTTCAAGCCCCAGGAAGTCATAGCCTCTGTCTCGAGGCTGGATCCCAGCTGGCAGCCCAGAGCATTAGCTCTACCATCCTGTCTCAACCTGGCTCACATTAAAGAGCAGCAGGTATAGGTTGCCAGGGAAACATGCAGGCCACCTTCAAAGGCTATCGCCAGCACCTCAGCTAGACCAATATACATTGCTTAAGGCCAATTGAAGGATAAACAGAAGTCCTAGGAAGCTCTGTGCATAACAATACAAGGAAATAGGGTCAGGCTCATTCAAAATGGAGACAATCCACATGGAGAGAAAACACTCTCTCAGGCTTTCACAGAGAGCACATTGGTCAAGCAATGGCCATGACTCATCCACATGGCTGCACTGACAAAGGTTCTACAATCTGAGGTA
>NW_004524649.1:3330397-3344356 GCF_000260255.1 Octodon degus | reverse complement strand
TGACATTGCCAGTCAAGCGGAAGACCCAATACTATTATGGGCTACTGGACTCTTTTAGAATATTTTGCTGAGTTTACACACCTATAATATTCAAATAACAGAACTTAACAAAAAAACGGTATACAGATGTATGTCCATTTTGTATCTGCATATTCAAATTGGTTGGGATAGATATATAGTTACATTCTCGTAATGAATAGAATGATTTGTTCTAATGGTGTTTGTAAATGGGATATCATGTCCGCATCTTGCACAGCAATTAACCACTAGGAAGAATGTATGCAATGTGTTAATTATTGAAACTGTCCTACCAATTTGATTTGAAACTATCTCATTGCTATTTATCAATAAAATTATGGAAAAAAGAAAAAAAAACAACCATTGTTAATTAGCTATTCCTGTTTTGAAAGTCCATAATACATATTATTGTATGTTACCCTGTTTCTTCTTTTCTGTTTTTGCTTGTCTCTACTCTTCAAAATAAAATAAAATAAAATTGAATTTAAAAAAATGGAGACAATCGCTCTTCTTTCAAGGAGAGCTGCTCAGGTGGTCCTCCACATAAGACCCCAGCAGGAGCCACAATAACCCTATTGCCAGACCTTGGCCAGGGTCTTGCTCAAGTGGTCACTGAGGATGGAGTGGAGAAGGCACCATGGCTGGTTGGCCAGGTCACCTTCAAGTTCAGTTCTCAAGGCAGAGCCAGGGCCTGGCAGTCAGCTGGAGGGAATGGACAGGAGAGCCAACCCCACAGGGAGCCTTATTGTTGCCAGACTTAGAGGCCTCAGTGCCCATAAATTGGCCCCATCTGACATGTGTGATTTTGACCTGGCAGATCCAGCGTCACTTAGACAGAATCCAGCTTTGGGGAATGCTTTCCCAACCCTTTTGCTGCACCTAGAGACCACACCACAGATGGAAGTTGGGGCAGAATTTTATTGAGCCAAGCATGTGCGGCCACATGTACCTAACACAGATGATGTTGAGAAGAACAGAGGAAAGGAAGAGGGGACAGATCCTAGATGTTCACACTAACTGCAGGAGCCTGCTGATCTTGATCCTGGATGTAGCACACTGAGGAGACTGCATGAGAGCTGGGCTTTACCACAAGTTTGGGGACATTTCAGGGAATACAGGTAGGGACTGTCATTGTTCAAAACCAGACCTCAGATACCATGGCACCTGAACCTTAGCAGGGACAAGAATCGTTCCCAAGGTCGAGAATAGACCACAAAGGAGCAGAGCTGCATCTGCAAAGGAAGAAAGATGGAAGGTGAGTGCAGCTACAGGATAGAAGGATAGAAAGTTCAGAGATGAAGACATGTGGGGAGGGGGAAGTCCTAGCAGGATGCTTTCTCCAACTCTTTGGTCCCAGTTTATTATTCTTCAGGACCCATGGAGGAGCCTTGGAGGGTCAGCAGCCCATGAGATTCAGGTAGGGCAGGCATTTCACACCACAGGAACTTCAGTTCAGCCGAGGGCAGCACTGAAAAACACTCAGGAGAGTATGAGGCTTCGCGATGCTGATCTATGTGGTGTGGACAGGTGCACAGGTACAGTCCTCACTGTTGGAAGTCCCTGAGGCTGAGGACAGTGTGGGGTCTCAGCCCTCTCAGGACAGATCTGCTCAGCCTGGCTCTTGAAGAGGTGAGTCTGGGACTCCTAAAATCCCCTCTCCTCACTAACTCTGCTGCTGCGTGTCCCATACAGCAGGAGCACCCTAAAGGCAGAGGTCACTACGTAGCAGCCCAAACATTAATGCTCCACTCAGCATCGAAGACAACTGTATGCACAGACAGCCCTGTTCTGCTACCCCACATACCAGGGAATGGCCACAACACACACACACACACACACACACACACACACACACACACACGAATGTACACACACACACAATCCCCCACTACTTGCTTTGCCCCTGCCCACTTCAAGCTCTCACCGGGTCCTCCCTGAAGGGACAGACATCCTGGGAGGACTTGTCCTTGGCACATGTGGTTCTGACAATCTCCAAGTCCAAGTAGTAGTTTATGCCAGCCACCACCTAAGGAGGAAGAACAGGACTCTCTTGGCACTGTGTCCAACTCACTGACACACTTCGTGGCTGCACTGGGCTCACTGTGCTTGCCAGGGCTCAGGCCAATCCCATCTTGTACACACTGCTCCAGGTCTTTCGGTAGAGTGGTCCTGCCCTGCATTCAATGTGTTCCTTCCCAATGAGCTATAAAGAGGAATCTCCAATCTTAAAGGAAGACAAAAACAGGGATTGGGCAGGTAGGAACTCAAGTTGAATCCTCTGATCACAGACCTGAGAGTGAGGCCCACATGAGGAGCAGCCAGGTCACTGAGCCAAAACTTCCTGTCCAGGAAGCAGTGATGATGCATTTCAACAGGCTCTGTGACCAACAAGATGCATGGGATGTTTCTCTAGTAGAGCTGTGACCTGAGGACTAATTACAGAGGAGCCCTGAAACAAAATCGTGCACCCAAATCCATACATAGCCTCACATATTATGGGGACCAAGGAGCAGAGCCTTGTTACCAAGGGTGACCACATGAAGGATGGGCACAGGATCCAGGAAGTGCTCTGCTCCTGCTTCAACTGCTCTGCAGACCTGGGCTCATATAAGAGTTGGGAGCTCAAGGACATAAGCTGGAGGTTGGAGAGGAGGGAACAGGGGCAGGATCCTGGTCCCAGTTCTGTGCTCACTTGGTTCACAGTTCTCTCAGGTCCTGGGCAGGATGTGGGCAGGGTTTCCAGAAAGCTCCTAGCCCTTGCTTGGCACCTGGTGCCTCTGACAACTGGGCTTGGAATTGAGTTTGATGAGAGATGTCACAGGCTGTGCTTGTTAGGTCCCAGCCCAGGCTTCCCCTACAGTGATTTTTAGACATACTTAGTATGGGCTGCAGGACAGAGCAACTCCAAGGGTGGGTCTTGGGGTGGAGGAATGGGGCATCCATTTAAATGAGGCTCCCTCAACCAGGCAGACAGCACAGCCTGTGTAAAGACATAGAAGCACAGAGCAGAAGAAAGGGAGCAGCAGGATGTCTGTGTGGACAACACCTCCTACACAGCCCTGATCAACACTGGTGACCACATACCTGCTCACGGGCACACACCACCTGTACCACACGGCTCAGGTACAGGTCCTTGCTCTTATCGTTGTACTTCTGGATGGCAAAGTCCACAGCCTGTTGCACACCTTCATCACTAACATCTACATCTTGCAGGCCAACAAGATTGGGAAACCAACGATAGAATTTAATGGCCTTGTGGGTCAGGGCCGGATCCAAAACTACTGCAGCCAGAAACAGCAGAGTGACAAGCAGGGATGAGGCCATGTCTGCAGGATACAAAGCCAGAGTTTTAGGATGCAGAGGGCAGTGATGCAGAGCCCACAGTGCTGGCCTGGTTGCCCTGCTTTATCCTTTAAGTCTCCAGCCCCTCCCTTCCACTGCCCCAGCCTCCCAGCCCAGCCTTCTTTTATCTTCTGGCCCCTCCCTGACCTGTACTCGCCAGTGCTGGCAGCTGCTTCTCTGTCCCCCTCTCCTCCAGGTTGGGGGCCTAATCCTTCTTCTTCTTCTTCTTCTTCTTCTTCTTCTTCTTCTTCTTCTTCTTCTTCTTCTTCTTCTTCTTCTTCTTCTTCTTCTTCCTTCTTCCGCCTCCTCCTCCTCTTCCTCCTCCTCCTCCTCTGCTGTGCAGTGTGACACTGATGGCCTTCTAACAACCTGTTCTGACCCTTTTGTGTGCTATTCCAGGGTGAGTCTCATTCTCTAGAACTCAATCCTCCCTGATTCTGTTTTCTCAGAGCTTTATTTTTTCAAGAAAGGGGGCAGAGCAATATAGACTTCCCGGTGGGTTCTGAGGTTGGGGTCTCCACAATCATGGACTTGAGTCGTGGAGGAGGAATGTGTTTCCAGATGTTCTAAGAATCTCATATCCTGCTCTTTCCTGTGAAGCTTCTCTTCCAAGCAAGTGTGACTCCTCTTTACTTGGAAAATAGCAGGGGTTCTCCTTTAGGACTTAGGGTCAGTCAGTCAGTCAGTCAGTCAGTCAGTCAGTCAGTCAATCAATCAATCAACAGATCTCCCAAGAACCACTCCCAGGCTGGTGCTCCAGGCCAGAGACTGACACAGGAGGCTAAGCATGGAGATGACACCTGGCAGTGCTCCCATAGAGTTGGAACATTGACCATATTTGGTTTTGAACTTCTGGTAAACACAACAGGACAGTAAAAATGACAGGTATGATTAGGTCAATAAAATTTCTATTTAATCTTCACACCAAATATCATTTCATAATACAGGACAATTTTTTATTAATTTTGTTGAGGAACAAATAGCAATGAGACAGTTCCAAAACTAATAAATAAGATAATTTCAATAATTACTACATTGCATATTGCTGTCTTCATAGTGGTTACTCATAGTACAAGAGGCAGACATGATATCCTGTCCAAACACTATTAGTACAAATCTTTCTTCTCATTGAATTAGGAGAAAGTAGCTGTATATCTATCCTAAGTATTTTGTGTATAGACATACAAAATGGTCCTTCATTTTTTTTTTTTTTTTGTCATACCAGGAACTGAACTCAGGATCCTGCAGATATAGGCCAATTGTTAATGACAAATGAGAGAGAGAGAGAGAGAGAGAGAGAGAGAGAGAGAGAGAGAGAGCCTTTGGTTTTGGAATCTGGGTGTTTGTGACCTGCAGGGCAGATATCAATGGGAACTGTACCCATTTCTAGTCCCTAAGCCCTGTGTTCATGGCTGATCCCAAGCCTCAGGGAGGGCATTTGGGGTTTGTGAAAACTTTTCACATCAGAGAAGCACTGGGGGTTTTCTGGAAGAAGAGGGAGGACTGTGGCGAGAGATCTGGTAGCTTCTCCAATGCCATGGTCATTCTCACAGTGATCCAGGGAGAGTGACTAGGGTGAAGGAGGCCATCTTTGAGAGGTCCCTGGGCCCTTATGGGTGCTCAGCAGGCCTACACTCCTAGTGGAGTGTGATAGCACCAGGGAACTGTCACTTTTGTCTTGGCTGTGCTGGAAGGAATGGTACAAATCAGCAGCAGTGCAGCACAGGAGCCCTGCACCATGGCGAGAGTCCAAGAAGCCTGGTGTGAAAGCTCAGTGGCTAATTCTGAGGACTCAGCTGAAACCCTGAGCAAGGTTCCTACACTGCGGAGCAGATTCCACATGCACTGGATATGTGTTGTGTCAGCATGTGAGATATCTAGGATGTCACTGTAGAGAAGAGAAATCTGCCTCTGTTTCCACAGCATCAGGCCAGGCTGGCCATCTGCTCAGGAGCTGAGATGGCTGGTGACATCAAGATAACTCTATACTCCTCCACTACCCTGAACACCCTAGATCCTGAATGAACAGTGGACATCACTCTGCTGGTGGTCTGGTAGCAGCACAAGCAATGCTGGCACCAGGGTAAGGAAACTTGTGCTTTCAGGTCTATGTTTGTATGTGGTCACCTGTGTCCCAATTTCCAGTCCTTTAGTGTGGGAAACCCCAGAGATGAGAAGCACAGACCACTTCTGTGCTTCATTGCTGCACAGCCTATGTTGTTGACATGAGTACTATTGACACTCATGGGCTTATCTCTCAGGACACAGTTTCATGTTAAGATTTTACAGCCTGGCAATATCTATTGTATGTAGATATTTACGGAGAATGAGAAAAATCTGATGAACAGCAATCACTGAATGACAGGTTTGTCACATGCACAAGAAATAAGGCCAACAAAACCAATGATATATCCACAAAAACCCAGTAGTTTTGCACAGGTATGAAAGACTAGTTCAAGATTTGAACATCAGTGTGTACCACCACATCAACAAAAGGAGAAGGAAAACTCCCATGATCATATCCATAGACAGAGAAGGAAAACCCAAGAAAGTACAACACCCTCCATGACAAAAAGTGGTAGCACATTATAGGCAGGAACCTGGAGAAAGATGATCTAGGTGAAGAAATCTACAGGAACCCACAGGTGCATCACACTCACCGGAGATGTTCCAGAAGCTTCACAGTAAGAACAGGCACAAGGCAGGATGTCCCTTCCAGCCATGTTGTGCAAGATCACATGGGATGTTGTAGCTAATGCAGGAAACAGAAGAAAAGTGACAGGTGGGCACGTGGGGAAGGAAGAAATAACCCTCTGACTTACACAATGTGATGGACAGGTCTTTGCAGAGAAGCAAAGGCCATTCCAAGAGTGGGACAGGCAGGGCAGCTGAGATAGCTCATCAGACTAAGCACCTGCTTAGGAAAGTTCTGGGACCAGAGTTTGATTCTCAGCACTACAAACCATGTCAGCCCCACCTGTGGGCATGCTGAACCAGCCATAGATTCCAGGCCTGATGGTACATGCTTGTAATCCCTGTGCTAGGGATGTTGAAAACCAGAGGATCGCTATGAGTGGGACCTGTGTATTAAGATATTGTCCCAAATACATTAAAAAACAACAACACAAGTGGGACAGCCTCTCCATAGAGGGATCTAGGACCACTGGAAATCTAACACATAGAAAAGGAGTCAAAACACAGATCTGTCCCCTGTCAAACATCTATCTCAGGATCTGGCCCAGGCTGAACCCAGCATGCAGAACTCTAGATCTTCTAGAAGACACAAGGAGGATACTTAAGTGAGACTCAAAAACTCTGCCCATGTGCCAGACTTCAATGAAGTGAGAAAATTCCTCATTCAAGAACACAGAGTCAAGGGGCCAGAGAGGTAGCTCAGTAGTCTAAAGCACCTGCTCAAGCAAGCTTAGGAAAATGAAGGGAACACAGTTTGATCCCTAGCACCACATGTCGCATTAGCCCCAACCCAAGGGTGGACTGAGCAGGCCACAAAAAGAAAACCAAAACAAACAAACAAAAGAAAACAGAGTCAACTGATGTATGCAATAAGATACAGAGGGTGAAATGTGCACAAAACAAAATCCTTGAAGCTATACAAGAAGGAAATGAACTTAAGAAAACAATGGGCACAAATCTGAATAAACACATCAGGAAATAAGTCCTCCAGGCAGAGATGAATGCCAGAGAACAGGGTCCTCACCCACTGTCAACAGGACATGGAAGGTGCACAACCAGGATGTGTAATGTGAGCCATCACCTGTGCCAGGGTGGCTGGAACCCAGATGCGGACACTGATGGTCCTGGGGAAAGGGTGCAGCAGTGGGAACTCGTCAGTTCTTGGATGTTAAGGGGTGTGCCACCACTGGATAGAGATTGATGGGTTCTGAAAAAGTGAGCAAACACCCACCCCAAGGCCCAGCAGTCCAGCTCCTTGATGATTCCTGAAAGTATCCACATACTTTCCTGAAATGAGGTGCATCCTAAAGGGACACAACGTGGGAGCAGCCAATGTGCCCTTCTGTCAAGGAAGCCTGACAGCAAACACATCCACATAGTGGAGCATTGTTCATTGCAAAAGGAAATGAACTTTCACATCTTGAGGAGATGTGGAGGGAAATCTAAGTCCCATCATGAAGTAAGGAAAGCCAGGCAATCTGAAAAGCTGCAGCCCGTGTAGTTTCTGTGACATTCTATGACATCCTGTCTTAGTCATTTTTCTCTCACTGCTGAGACAAAATACCTGACAGCCAAAGTTGTAAACATGTAATTAAGGTGCAGATTGTAGAGCTTTTATTCCATCATTGGCTAGCTCTAAGGCAGGGTGACACATGGCAGAGGGGCAACAGTGTGGGTGTGCAGAAGCGAGCAAAGACAAGAGATGAGAGAAAGGAGAGAGAGAGAGAGAGAGAGAGAGAGAGAGAGAGAGAGAGAGAGAGAGAGAGAGAGAGCAGCATTGTTCTTCCTATTTTAAATATTCCAGAGTTTTGGGTGTAGGGCAGTGCCAATTCAATCTGCGGAATGAATGACTCTGGCATTCACCCAACCCTTAAGCAATCACAAACTCTAAATTAAGGTACCTGCACAGATTCCCACTCCTCCATGATGACATGAGGATTTGGTTGGAACATCTAGATGCAAGCCATAACATTCAGTCCCTGACCACCCAAAGACCAAGTGCACACTCCTTTATGTAAAGGCATTTATGCCATCTCTATGAGTTACTGATGACTTTACATTTTCATCACTGCTGAAACATCCAAGTCCCAACTGCATTCTGACTTAAAGCTATCATTTTTCTGTGAACTGTTGTATCACTGAGAAGAAGGTTAAACACATCAAATGTTAGCCAGAACAAGATAGACATTTCCATTCCAAAAGGTACAAATAGGACAATACAAAGGGATGGGAACAAAGCAAGTCCAGAAACCAACAGGGCAAATCTTAATCCTTGCATGTACATGTGCACCATCTAAGACAATCTGTGGCAATCTGTGCCCTACAAGACCCTTGGGGCCTCTGCCTCTGTGGCTTATCCCATGGTTGTAACTCCCACAGCTTCTCTCTTGGTCTGGCTCTCTGCCTGCCTTGCAGGTTTCCTCAGAAAATCCATATTCCTGGCTTTCCCAAATTTGTGGCATCTTCACTGCACCCTTGGCTTCCCACTCACTCACACCTTCACATGTGAAGGAAATTTTAAAAATTTTAAAATTAACTTCTAGTGTGACAACATATTAGTACAAAATAAAATCAAACAGGCTACCACATAGCTGTCCTGTTCATCTTACTCAGCCATGACTACCTAAACCAGAGATTATCTGACTCAGCTCAGTCTGCACAGCCTAGACTTTCTATCCCCCAAACATATCCTGTTTGCTAGCTTTTCTCAAGGATTTCCTACTCATCAATAAAGAATAACTGGTGCTACCCAATAAATATTCATCACAGTGTTAAGCTTTTATATCTCCTGCTTGCAAAACCTATATAAAGTAAGCCTGAATTTGACACTGGGTTGATCCTTTGGGAATGATCCCCTAAGAGTCAGCTGATGTAGTGAAGGTGGCTGCCTTCTATCTCCTTGGTGCAGAACTTTTTCCACTTGGTTCAGTACTAGTTCCATCACACACACACACACACACACACACACACACACACAGCCCTCTAGGTGTACACTGATCTTCCAGATCTTCTGAAATCTGGATGGAAGTCTTTCTGACCCCAGAATTCTTGCATTATGCATGTACCTAAAACTGATGCCAGGTAGATGATGTCAAGGTCTGTTGTGAGCAGAAGAGGTAGCCTGGCTCCCCTTCACTTGCATGTAGAGGGAGAGTGCCTGGATTGCTGAGCACTCTGAATCCAGTTTATATGGCACATATGAAATATGTGCCATAGGTTGCCACCATTCTGGAATATGGTGTGGCCATTTCCATTCTGCAACATAATACTGTGTAGATTTAGTCTCAAAGCAAAGTCTTTCACATTTATAAATTTGAGGCTGCAAAGGGTAGTATCCTGCTGCTTCTTGAGATTCCCTCAGTTCGTATTTTTTATTCTGTTACTTCTCAGCACTCAAGATTTCCTTTTCATTGCAGCTTCCTTTCTGGACAAACACAACATTGTAAAACATTCTGCTGGGCTCTTTGCTCCTGATTCTCAACACAAATCTAGCTGAAAGCTATCACCATTAGCGATGACATCACCTCAACCTACAACTGCCTTGAATTTCTTCTATAAAATTAATTCCTTTAATACTCTTAACCTCAGTTTCAGGCAAAGTCTCTGCCATGAAAAAATAAAAACAAAATTTCTGATAAGCCATAACACACACCATCTGGGTCCAACAGCCAATGCATTCCCTTTTACTAGAAGAAACCACTCTGTGCTGGTCTTTCTGGCAAGATTTATATTAGTCTTCTGCTCTGAGAGCTCTGACAACAATCTATATCCCAGAACAGCCTAAAGCATTCCAGCTCTACTTATTCATCTGTTTTCTTCAAATCATTCAATACTCTTTCCATGAGTCATTGTCAAATACTACTGAACAACATGGTCAGGTACAGATACAGGAATGACCCCATTTCTCTGGAACAAATGCTATCTTGCTTACTATTTGCACTTACTTCCTTATGAGAGACAAAGTAACCAATAGCCAAAGTTAAAGATGAAAAAGTAAAGATTGGCTAACTCTAAGGGAGGTGGCACATAACAGAGGGGTAACTGTTCATGTGAAAAGAAGATCACAAGATGAAAAGTGAAAGCAAAAGAGAGAAACAAGCTTCTTTCTCCTCCTTTAGAGTTGTCCATGAGATTGAAATTAGGACAGTGTCAATGCAGTTCAAGGACTGATAGAAGAGTCAACCGTTCTTAATCCAAGCAACCTTAATCCCAGTTTTGAACCATGAATCAATCACAAATCCCAGGGCTGGTGAGATGACTCAGTGGTCTAAAGCACCTACTTGGAACAAACTTAGCAAAGCACAGGGACCACGGTTCAATCCCCCAGCACCACATGCCAGCCAGCCCTGCCCCCTGGTGGGCTAAGCTGGCCACACACACACACACACACACACACACACACACACACAAATAAAATTTTAAAAAATCACAAATCCCAGATTCAGACACCTTCAATACAGTCCCATCTAAAATTTGATGAGGTTTTGGGAGGCCATCTAGAAGCTTAAAGGAGACATGGTAAAGATAAGGGACTGCCACTAGGAGGACATCATTGGAGTGTGGAAAGCATCAAGTCTAGGTGACCACTCTGTGGGATGCTGTCATGCTGGACAAGAGCTCCTGCATTTGTTCTACTTGGAGGCTTCAGGAGAGGCACAGGGTTTTGAAACTTCCTCAGTCCTCTACTCCTGTCTGTGCTTCTGCTGCTTCTGTCATGTTTTCAGATTGTCTTTCTACAGAAGACAGTTGCTCCTGCACCACAGTCTCCATCTGAATTCTTCCTGGGACACAAGATGTGAGCTGGGCACCTGTGCAGTGGGAGGAGCCAGTTGGGTGGTGATAGTGATGAGGAACCCTCTGAATTCTGATCTGTGGGTCACTGATTAGGGGGATCCCTACCCTGTATCTGCAGGATCTGTGCCCTGCCTACCTAAAGTTCCCACAGCCCCCAAATCCTCAGTGTCCAGATGCTGGAGTGAAACACAAAAAGTAAGGATAAAAGGAGAGACAGAAAATTCCCTTGTTAGCTCCACCTGAAGATGCAGCAAGGCACCTTGTTTGCTAGCTGTTGTGATGATGTGGGATGTCTGTGAGTCTTGGGTCTTTAACTTCTCAACAGCCTGAAAGCCAGACCCCTAAGAGTAAATGCCCAACGTGCACTGATGATATCAAGGAAATTGATTTCAACACTGGGTACATGATATGTAGGCAAAGTAATGGCTTCAAAGTCCTTGGCCTCCAAACAGAAAGAGAAGCATGTTTCATGACCCAGAGAATCCTGTGTTCAAGTCTAAGCATTCAGCCAGATGGGATCTTTATTGTGAACTAAGGTTCCTGGACATTGCTCCTGACAGAAGAGTGCTAACCTGAAGTCCTACAGACACACCAGTGCCTTTGTCTTGTCTTAATCTGGCTATGGGTTATTCATGCTGTTGGGAAGGGAAAGAATCAGGGAAGGGCTTCCTGAATCACCTTGGCCAGTGGAGAATGCAGTGTTTCCCATACCTGTAGCTGCACTCACTGCCTCCAACTCTTCTCCTCAAGGCCACCCTGTGAGTTTTAAGGCTTTCAATGATGGCTGACAGTGCAGGTGACACATATAAGCATGAACCTAGAGTGCTTGTCTACCTGTTGGCTGCAGGTGATAGTTGCCTAGCAGCCCATATGGCAGTGTCAGGTTCTACCTACCCTAGGCTCAAGCCCACATTCCCAGCAGTGCTCAGTTTCATATGCTCAGCAAGGTGCCTGTCCTCTGCCAGCTGAACCAAAACATCACCATTGCCTGAAAGCACTGAGCCCTAGGGTACTCTGTTTAGTTCTCACCCCTCTCATCCTTCTGTGGGGTCTACTGGGAAGAAAACTTTACTGTCCTGCAATATACTTCCTTGCAGGCTTCTTGTGGTGGTTCTGAGGGCTGCAGGGTTCTGCTCCTGTGCATGGATCCACTTTTCCATGTCACATCTAACAAAGTTCTTGATGTTCCCAGAAGAATTATAGTGAGAGGATGGTGAAATGAATATGAGACTGTACACAGAAAGGTGAGCTCATGTCGAGTCCTTTCTCCAGCTGAGAGGAAAAGGAACTGCTGAACCATCACCAAATGTTCATTTATACATTCTGGAGGCTGATCAATTTCAACATCTCTGCTTAGCAACTTTTCCTGGCTTGCCTGAGCACCTCCAGTTCTCAGAGCTGGAGCAGTTTGTTTTTCGTGACAGACTTCACATGTGATCAACTTCCAGCTTTATCCACTTTGCACATCTCCCCCTATTCTGTTTTGTCATTGCAAGCACAAATTACTGGAATTTAATGGAAGCGATGAAAGCAGGTCTTAGAGGGAAATTACCAGCTGCGAAGTCACACATTAGAAAAAAAAAAGGGAACAAATAAACACCCTAGTGCTGTACCTCAAACCAAACCCAAAACCCAAAGATGGGAAGAAATCATAAGGATTAGAGCAGAAATTAATTCAATTGAGGTGAAGAAAACAGTTCAAAGAATTAACGAACTAAAAAGTGGATTCTTTGAAAGATTAAATAAAATTGATAAGCCCCTAGCTAACCTCATCAAACAGAGGAAAGAAAAAATTCAAATACAAGCAACATGAAATGAAAAGGGTGTAATTATCAAGACACGGTGGAAAATCAGAAGATTATCAATAGCTACTTTGACAATTATTACTCTCACAGAATAGAAGACACAGAAGAAATAGAAGGATTCCTAGAGAGGTACAAATTACCAAAACTGAATCAAGAAGATACAAGAACTCCCAATAACCCAATAACAGCCAACAAAATATGAAATGCAATAGAAAATCTATTGACAAAGAAAAGGCCAGGTCCTGATGGATTCACAGCTAAGTTCTACAAAAAATTTACAGAAGACATAATCCCTATACTCCTCAAATTCTTCAATGAGCTTGAAAAGGAAGCAATCTTCGCAAATTCATTACTGGAGGCAAGTATTATACTGATACCAAAACCAAGGGAAGACATAACTAAAAAATAGAACTACAGGCTAATCTCCCTCATGAACATAGATACAAAAATC
This sequence comes from Octodon degus, assembly GCF_000260255.1. Taxonomy (NCBI): domain Eukaryota; kingdom Metazoa; phylum Chordata; class Mammalia; order Rodentia; family Octodontidae; genus Octodon; species Octodon degus. Next base: position 3,331,252 of record NW_004524649.1, on the reverse strand, counting down.
CTCAATAAAACCCTAGCAAATAGAATGCAACAAATCATCAAAAAGATGATGTTATACAACATGACCAGGTAGGATTTGTCCCTGTGATGCAAGGATGGTTCCATATACATAAGTCTATAAATGTAATACACTATATCAATAGAGCCAAATCCAAAAGCCACATGATCATCTCAATTGATGCAGAAAAGACTTTTGACAAGTTCCAACACTTATTCATATTCAAAGTCTTACAGAATATTGGAATAAATGGCCTCTACTTCAATCTGATAAATCCATCAATGACAACAGAATGGCTAACATAATTCTAAATGGGGAAAAACTTAAAATATTTTATTCTCAGATCTCGTACAAGACAAGGATGTACCTTATCATCACTCATATTCAATACAGTTCCGGAATCATTAGCTAGAGCCATTAGACAAGATAGAGAAATAAAAGAAATAAGAATAGGTAAAGAAGAAGTCAAATTATCATTATTTGCAGATGACATAATACTTTACTTGCAATACCCAAAAAACTGCACCAAGAAGGTTCTAGAATTAATACAGAAATTCAGTTGCGGCCGAGTTCGGAAACCCCAGACCAAGTCCTAGCCCAGGTCCAGGGCACAACAGGTTCACCCTCAAGGGCAGCAGTGGGAAGCAGCTGAGCACAGCAGCCAGACCCAAGACAGACAGAGCTGGATGAGTCCAAATTTTGTAGAGCTGCACCTGAACTTCAGTACGTGCGAAGGGTATAACTACAGCAAAGATCTAAAACAAAGGGCAGAAGACAGTGCTACACAAAATGACGAGAAGGAACAAAATGCAACCTCAGAACCCAAGCCCACCCGTAACAAGTGCAGAGGTCACTAAC
>NW_004524649.1:3289213-3304442 GCF_000260255.1 Octodon degus | reverse complement strand
TGCTGGGGGATTGAACCGCGGTCCCTGTGCTTTGCTTAGCTTAGCTTGTTCTAAGTAGGTGCTTTAGACCACTGAGCCATCTCACCAGCCCTCCTTATCATATTTATACACATGTCCCACTCACTGTGGTCCCAACAAGTCTCCCTGATATTCTAAGTACTGCTTCTCACTCTGTTTCTTTCAGGGATCACAGGAAGATCCAATGGCTAGGACATGGTGTTTTCTCTTAGCTGTCTCAAGAATCCAAGGACCAGGAGACACATTTCAGGGAGTCATTATAGTAAACTAGGGCCTATGAGGCTCATGTCATAGATGTGCCAGTCTCCTCTGGTCTGGCCTCTAACTGCAGGCCGGGATGGAAATATTTTCTGAGGTCTGGGAATGCTTCACTTGGCCTTCAATATACCCACTCAGATGTAGTTGCTCTCCAGATCTCAGGATGGGAGTAAGACTTTTTCATATCTATATATCTAGATAATTTTTGCTTTTTATCCCAGTGAGGGCAAAGTCTGTTTCCCTTGTTGCAAGATTTGCATTATAAGCATCTGCAAATTTCCTTTCCAGAGCCTGGGAAAAGGGAAGCATGGAAGATAGAAGAGCACTCACCACTACATGGACAAGCAGGACCAATTCCCTGCACACTACTCACTGTATAAAAAAGCAGGACTATGGCCACAAATGCTGTCAATGGGGAGGAGAATTAGGACCATACACTGCAGTTATAACCACCAGGGCAACATGAAAACCACCTGTCAGATAGACAAGTGAGTTTTGACAAGTGAGTCAGATGAGGAAATCTATACTGAGTGAGAGCACAGGTGGAACCTGGCTCTCTATGGTGAGACTCCATTCTGTCACCTCTGGAAGAACTTCTTAACTTTAAGAAACACAGCATCCTCTGAAATCCAGCATAGAGAAACAAATTATCTGCCTGGAAGCATCAGTGACCTAGCAAATGAGGAGATGGTGAGTATATCTAGTGCTCTCTGACTTCTGAAGACAGGAGCAGAAACTACAGTGAGGACTTGGGCACTAGAAACCACCATGGCTGTGACCTTGTTCAGCTTTCCCAGTGCTGAGACACAATAGTGCACACCTACAAGCTAATGGAGGAGGGGTTTCATTTGGCTCATGGTTCCAAGGCTTTTGGTCAAGGTGTGATTATCTAGATCAGGGCAGAAACAGCTGGATAGATGATATGGTGGAGGAGAGCTCTTCAGTGCATGACATCCAGGAAGCAGGCACACTGAATGAGAGGAAGAGCCAGAGAAACATCTCTCTGGGTCACATCGAGGCCTCATCTCCTAGTGGGATTGCTTCACTGATGTATGTAGTTATCCATGTTCCAGGCACCTTCCAATATCTCTGCCTCTGAACACTAGAGATGTTGAGGACATTTCAGATGCAAAGCTTACCACCTGCTCCTAAGATGTGATGGATCTTAGATCATTCAGGTGCCTGTTATGTCCCCACAGCCCTTCAGCAAACTCAGTGAGAAGGGTCCTGCCCCAGAGGGAAGGATCATGGTAAGGTGCCAGAGTAGACAAAGGTGCCAGAGTAGACATTTCCTTGTTTCCTACAATTATGTAGCAGGGGCACACTGACCCAGGTTGCTCAGCCATAAATGGTAAGAAATGTGTGTCCTGTGCTCAAGATTGGGGCCAACAGGGGCTGGGAAGATAGCTCAGTAGAATAAGTGCTTTCCTGGCAAACACAAGGGCCTGAGTTCAATCCCCGGTTCTGCCAAAAAAAAAAAAAAAAAAATGAGGGCTTGGACTAAACACCCAGAAGCCCCTGTTCCCTCCTGCACCATATGGCTCAGAACAGGCCCCACTTTGTTCTCCTCCTGAAGAACCCTTTTAGGCAGGTGACACTTTCTTGGACAGGACACATAGCTTGACAGTGCAAAAAAGGCAAGCAAAGGAAGAGGACATAATTGGGCTTAGACTTAGACAAGCTCTGCTCTTTCTGAGCCACAGACTGAAGAACCTCGAAGCACAAAGAACCCTCTGTTGCCTGGGTCTGAGATGATACATGGAAAGACAGGGCTGAATATAACTGGGTAAGTGATATCCTTGCCATAGTCACACACCATTTAACCTGTTTCCTGTGGACTCAAAGGTCAGCTGCCTTAGGACTGTGTCCACATGAGTGAGCCATCTCTTGGGAAGAAGGAGGGGTTGGCAGCTTCTCAATCCAGGGCACTGTGGGAAGCTTCCTGTGCTCTCAGATCACTGAGGTGCAGCCTGGAGCTCAGAAAAAGACCTCTGCTCAGTCTGGGAATCCAGGAGATTCCAACTGAAGGAAATTGAGGCATAAAGCAGCAGTGAAGGATGTGTGCAGAATCATGCACTGGACCAGATCTTAAAGCCCAACAGGACACAAATAGAAGCTGTCAGAGACATCTCAGAACTTGAGGTCTTTTTCTGTTTCTCTGTGTCTTGATCTCATTCTGATCACATATGTTTTATACACACACACACACACACACTCAAACACAGACACACAGACAGATACACACACACACACTCAAACACACACACACACACACAAACACACAGACATATACACTCAAACACACAGACACATGGAGAGATGCCAGCCAGCCAGCCAGCCAGCCACACACACACACACACACATCAGTGGGTATTTTATACATGTTAATCTAGAACCACCCATGCTCCCTTCTGGATACTTCTGACATCATAAGCAACTAAGATATACCCTGTATCTAGTTTCTCCATTGTGAAATACAGTACTAATCTAGAATATTCCATGGCGCTGAGGACTGATCCCTATTTTTTTAAATTTTATTTTGAAACAAGTTCACACTAAATTGCTAAGTCGCTCAGGACAGGCTCTGTCTTTGAGTCCTCTTCCTCAGTCTTCTAACATGCTGGCATTACAAGTGTGAGCTATCATTTGTAGATTATAAAATCTTTTTTTTTTCTTATGGAACCAGGGATTGAACTCAGACCCTTGTGCTTGCCGGGGAAGCGCTTATCCTACTGAGCCATCTCCCCGGCCCTATAAAATCTTTTATGTTTAAAACATATTCATCTGCTTAACATTCAGGAAAAGGATACATCCATTATGCCAGCCTTCCTCTAGGAACCAAGGAATGCTTCCTAATCCTAGGGAACTAAATGTTAAAGAGAATACACAAAGTCCTGGCTTTGGAGGTCTGCAGAATCTAGTGTCAAGAACATTAAAATGTAGGCAATCAGCTGGCTTAAAATGACCTAGATTTACAAAAATTTGTTTTTCTGACATCTTTCTTCTTCTCTTTGTAGGAATAAGTGTTATGAAAGAAAACAATTACATGATGGAGTAATAAAAATGCTTTACATCTGAAAAGCAACTTAAAAAAAAATAAAATAAAATGACCTAGATTTAAACATGAGTGCACCAAACAACAGTGTCTCAGAACAAGAAAATAAAAGTGTTAGAAATGAGATTTTAAGAAATGCACAGCCCACAACTAAAACCAAAGATTAAATGACTGCATGGTAGTGACCTACAGGTGTACTTGACAGTATGTAGCAAGGCTGCAGGAGGCCCAGCCTGCATGATCCACCAGCCAGATCTGAGCAGCCTGCCCTGAAGCACCCAGAGCTCACAGGATGTTTTCAAGCATCCATGCAGATAGAACATGAGTGGCCAAGGAAGCAGTATCAGCAAGGGTGCATTCTCTAAAATCATACAGACTGTGTCTTGTCTGAGGAGATTAGAATGAAATTAGAAAAAATAAGGGAACAGGAAAATCACCAAACCTGATAATCCATGAGTCAAAGAGGAAAAATTTATTGGAAATTAAAAGTACAAGAAACATAACAGAATAAAAATACTGCCAAGCCATCTGACCATGCTATCTTATGCCTATAATTCTAGAACTCAATAGGCTGAAGCAAGAATGCTGTGAGTTTAAGGCTAGTGTGGCCTACACAGTGAGTTGCAGACCAGCCTGAACTATACAATGAAAAGCTAGTTCATGCCCCCAATAAAGAAATAATAAAATACTGCCTATCACAATGTCTCACTGAGAGTAAATTTTATGCTTTTGAAAAAATTATTTAATTTATGTATTTGGTACAGGGTCTCACTACACAGGTCAGACTCATAGTGATCCCCTTATTTCAGCCTCCCCAGTACTGAGATTACAGACATGCACCACCAAGCTCAGTTTCAGCAGTACTGGGGATGGAACCTGGGTCCTTGTGCTTGCCAAACAGGCATTTAGACCCTTGAGCTATCTCCCTGGCCCAAATTTTATACTTTTAAATGTTTATAGTTGACAATAATTGATAGGTTTTGATGGCACTGCAGCAGAGAAACAGCAGAAGGAAAAAGGAAAGTGACTTTATAAAAGGGAAAGGGGCTTCATTATCCTGGGGGACACAGACAGAATTTGGGAAGATAAGGAATTCTCTGGATTGGAACAAAGGGAGGCTGAGGCTTTTATGGCCCTTTGCCAGGGGTGGGGCTTGAGGGGGATGTTTAGATATACCTGAAGAGATGATTGGGGCCTTCCCTGAGGTGGCAGGAAAGGTGAAAGGGAACTTCATCATGGGCTGAGTTGGAGAAGAAGGGGAGAGGTAGTTTCTGGGAAGATAAGCTATTGTTTTAGGGTGTCAGCCATACTGGATGACCACCATAATAATTCAGCAATTCATACTAGGGCCATGACCTATCATTCCCATCTTTTGGTTGTTATAAAAGGGGCAATGTGTCTCTTAAGACTGCTTCCTGCTGAACTGGGGCATCGTCTTGGGGTGAGGGGAGTTGACAGGATGATGGTTCATGGTCATGTATAAGTTAGTGCCAGGTGTCTCAGCTAGGAGTTTTTCATTTGTGACAGCTCTCATGGGAGACTGAAGAAACTTTGAGAAATATTTAAAAAGACAGCATGTTATGAGTACATGTCATTATGATTAAAGGACACCAGAGGGGAAACAAGGGGAGGGGTCTATGATCTGCATGTGTCATTTTATCATGACCATGTTGAAGAGGAGTATCGATTTTTACCACAACACAACTGTATAGATTTTGTTAAAGTACATTTTATCTCTTGTGTTACTGTAAAAGTGTGTGGAGACATGGAGTCTATCTATCTATCAACTGTGTTGTCTATAGTTTTTTAGAAAGGTGGGATACTGCCTGAGAAGATGGTCTCTTTTTATGTCGTAAAATGCTCACTATACTGTGACCCTGCAAAGAAGTGTATGGGGTAAAAGGCTGAGTTGGGTTGGGTAAAAACAGAGCTGGGGCCCTTAAGAGGGCCTGCTATAGCTTGTGAAAGGAGGAATGTATAGGAGCAACAGGGTCAAGGGGCTCTAAGAAGGAGCATTTTGATGTTTTGTAGAGGCTGTGCTCAGAAAGCAAAGTTGGGAACCCAGAGGTGGAAGAAATTAGGCAGACAAAGGAAGGATAAAACCTATTATTTTGCAGTGGGCACCTGAAGGTCACAAAGAAGGGCTTTGTGGTCAGCATTGATTGCATGAGTAGTGAAGTGAGGGTGAGTCTTAAATATTTGACTTTTGGTGATGCTATCTGAGCTTTGGAGGGAGAGACTGTGTAAGTTGGTCCTGACAGAAAATTGAGAAGAGTAGCTGTGTGTCTTAGGGCCAGGGCATGAGAGGGGAGCAAAGGACAAGGTCATTGATATACTGAAGGCGTGGCTCCACTAGAGATCAAGGGTCTCAAGACCAGCAGCAAGAGGTTGGCTAAAGAAGTGAGGACCATCTCTGAACCCTTGAGGCAGGACTGTCCATGTGAGCTACTGAGATGGGAGAGTGCCCAGATCAGTCCATAAGACAAAGAGGTCCTGACAATCTGGGTGTAAGGGAATGGTGAAGAAGGCATCCCTAAGGTCTAGGACAGTAAAGTGAGCAGTGGAAGGAAGAATATGAAAGAGCATAGTACAGGGGTTTGGCACTACTGGGTGAATAGGAGTAACCACATTGCCAATAATTCTGAGATCTTGAACTCAAAGATAGGAGCCATTGGGTCTGAGTACAGGAAGAATGAGGGCACTATATAGTGAGTGGACAGTTCTAAGAAAATTATTGGTAAGGAGGCAGAGAATGATGGACATGAGTCTTTTTATGTTTGGGGGCTGTTGGGTACTGAGGGGTGTAGGGAAATGCTGTGGGATCTCTGAAACACACTAGTCCAGGAATAGTATGTGTGGCATGAGTGAGACTGGAAGTGTCTCAGAGTATATGGTTGACAAGGGAAGAGGGAGGGAAGAACTGGCTGTACACTGAGGTTGGGTTTGTAGGATGTACACTGTGGGGGGAGAGAGAGATGAGAGACAATTGGAGTTTTTGGAGGTCTCTCCCCATGAGAGGTATGGTACATGTTGAGATCACAAGGAAATTTAGAGTGAAGAACAGTGTCTGAAGTCATCATGGAATGGGCCTGTCTGAAGGGGTCATGTAGGTCAGCTATCAACACCCACTATGGAGACTAGAGCTAATATAACAATTTTAGAACTCAGGAATAACACTATATGTGGTCTCCATGTCAGCAAGAAAAGAAATTTTTTATCTGAGATATCCAGCAAGACTTGGGACTCTTGACAAAGGTGCCTCGATGTGGGCCGTGGAACTCAAGCTCTGTTGTTGCTGTTCAGTGGAAAGACCAAGCAGATCAAGTATATGGATCTGGCTGTAGTGGGGAGGTTTCCTGTGAGGGCAGGGAGTTGGATGACTTACCTGCTCTGTGGAAGACAGGGCAGTTGCATTTCCAGTGGCCCTTGAGCTTGTAGATGTCCTAGTGATGGCTGCAAGTTGGGGCAGACTCATGCCCATGTCCTTCTTCACCACACTTGGCTCAGGTGGCAGCATTGTTTAGGCTCAGCATTACCTTGTCCAGGTCATGCTTTGATGGGAGTCCTGTGTGCTACAGCCAAAAGTTGGCAGTGTATATAGTTAATTTTGGTCTCTATTATTGAAGACACAGAGAATTAGATTAAGTACATTTTCCTGTGGAGTTTGAGTACCAAGATTTGTCTTTTTAGCTTGGCATGTCAGGAACATTGGATATAAAATAGGAATTAATAATAATTGCCTTTTATTTTTTTAGGAGACTCTGGATCTACATTAGTATTCTTCATTTGGAGCAATACACTTTATTATTAGAATTTTATCTGAGTATTAAGTACCTTGAAATATAAAGTATAACAAGAGAACTATTATTTCTTATCACCCATGGACATTGTAGCAGTTAAACCCCTGCAGGATGTTAATGGACAATAGTTATATAATTTCATAGAGATCATTTGACATCAATAGTCATACATAACAGTGCAGCATAACAGCCATGAAATCCCCATTCTGTTTTTGCATCTCTAAATATACCTAGGATACATATCACATAAGTTTTAGTTATAAAATTATTATTTGGCTGATGACTTCATGTTGGCTTGACAGGAACCTACATCTCTAAATGTAGCAGCACATACATAGGATATATATCACATAAATTTTAGTTAGAAAATTATCATTTGGCTGATGACCTCATGTTGGCTTGATGGGAGCCTATTATAAATACTTAGAGCACAAGAGAAAGGCATATGTTTAAATCTAAAAGAAAATTTATATTGTAGCATACAGTATTTTAGAAGGCATAAATGTTTAAAATATTAAGCATCTTTTATGAGAAAACCTTATTTTAATTTTTGAAAAACTTTGTCTTTTCACCAATAACCAAATTATTGGTGGTGTCTTTTAAGGAGATTTTTGGAGGCTCTCTATTGATAAACAAAAGTTGGCCACCCTCCATTCATCAATCAAGAGTTCTATCCAACAATCTTTCCCCAATTTAAAGGTTTTATTTAATTATAAATTAATTTGATATTACCTAGACCAGCTAGTAACTCAGGAGAAAGTCTGCTCAAATAAAAAGGAGCTCAAATAAAAAGGAACAGCTGTTTACAGAATGACATAAAGACAAACAAGTACATACAGGATACACAAAATTTTTATAAAATGAGAGTGCACTCAAATATATTTCTGGCCAGGTTAATCTATGATGACCTTTTTAAGTTTGTAATTATTAGAGACTAGTCAGAACTTTTGTAAGTCAGTTAGCAGAATCTCTTATAAGAGGACTTTGGGGAAAAAAGGTTTTAAAAAACCCTCTGTTTTATACATATGTTTAGGTCTTATAGTACTTATCAGGTTTTGAGTGGAAGCAAGCAAATTGAGCAGAGTATAAGGGTAGGCACAGCACAATAGAGGAGCACTGACAATGTACAAATCCTGGAACCAGAGACTGCCTGCAGAAGTGGCTGGGGTGGGGGGTGGGGAGTGAGGAGAAAAGAAGGTCAGCAGCAGGCTGCACTGGAAAGGATGTGCGCTCCTTACTCTGTGAGCTGTTATCTTTTCTTTAGCTTGATGGATAGCAGAAAGAGGAGCACGCACTGTTGGGGAAAAAATGAGTTATTAGTTGATTTTTTTTAGAGTGAGATTTTTGGAGGAAAAAAAGGACTGTGATTGGATTGTAAATTGGGAGAGGGGTTGGTGAGGAATGTGAGGAATGTAGACTGACTGACAGATGAGGGGAAAGTGGGGGAGGGAGGAGAGGAGTCTCTATTCCCTGAAAGTTAAAGAGGCTAGAGGGTAAATTAGAAGCAACAACTGCTTTTGCTGAGGCAAGGGCCCATGTTGTGTGGAGGTGGTGGGAGCCAGGACTCCTGTGGGCGGTTCTGTGGGTGGGGGCATAGGACAATCTGGTCCAAGAGAGATTGTTAGGCTGGGGAGCTGTTCCTAGTTTAAAGGCCTATGGAGTGAGAGAAATTGAGGGAGAGAGGGAGGGAAGAATGCGTCCTCAAAGAAAAAAAAGCCAGAATATAGGTGATATCCTGCCATTTGCGGTGTGGTGACAGAAGTTTTTAAACTTTGGAGAATTAGTGGATCAAAAGTTTTTGTATAGGCCACTGGATTTTATCTATCTAGTTTATATTGTGGCCAAGCTGTCTTGATAATAGAAAATTAACTGCTTAAGTATTATGGCCTCCCAGAGGCCAAGGGAGCTGAGTTTATGGACCAGGAATCCCAATGTGGTGTCTTTTGGGGGCTAGGAAGGAGTATTTCCCATGGTGACCAAATTAAAAGGTGAGCCAAAGATTAGGGCAAAAGCCCGACGTCACTTCCCACTAAAAAGCCATCACTTTTTAGCCTGAAGCGAGTGTGAGAGAAAGAAGGCTAACACCCACTTTGTCAGTCATCACTAGAAAAAGCAGGGAGCCAGGGCCAGGTGGCCAAGGTGATACAGGGAGACAAACTGATCTCGGGTGGGTGACCTCCAAACCATATAGGGAACCTCCAAACAACATAAGGAAAAACGATCTCCCGACCTGACCTGCACGAGTTCGTGTTCTCTAAAACCGGAGAATGAATTTTAGGAACAAACGGAGGTTCTGAGAAGAATATATTTATTGAGAGAAAAAAAGTTCCTGTCCAAGAGAGGGACAAGAGGGGGGCCTGAGCAGGTAGTTTCCCGGGAAGCTGTCTCTTCCAGGGACTTTTATAGTGTAAAACCTTGTGGGGCTAAGGTAGAAAGAATGGGAACTCACTTAGGTGGGCAGGAGGTGGGACAAAACTGTAGTCAACCAATGGGATTATAAGCACCATTGCTCAGATAAAACTGATTAAATCCAGTATCAAATGGGAAACCGAGTCACGTAGCAAGCAGGCATGAATACGGGACAGGGTCTTTTCCTGTTGGGGGTTGGAATGCGGGACAGGGTCTCTTTCTGCTGGGGGTTGGGCTAGTGACTCAGGTCTTTCCTGGTGATTGATACTGATTTAGAATATCAATCCCAGGTGCTACTCGTTTAGCATTTGTTTGGCCTTTAGGTCTTTAGGTCTGGCTCACAGCAGGAGCATCTGCCCCTCCCACAGTTGTAAGGCATCTCATCTTCTGTGCGGTCTCCTCCAAGGGCCTGGCCCTGTCTGACTGCCTATAATATTTTTATCTAACTCAGCTGCCTGCAATAAAGGAAGAGGAGTGGGGACCCTGACTTGAGCTCACAATTTTCCAGACAAGAGGAAAATACGAGGTGGAATTCCCCTTGATGAGTTTTGGGGCTCACCTGTGTAGATTAAAATTGGGTTTGAGGGGGATGTTTAGATGTACCTGAGGAGCTGATTGAGCCCTTCCATGAGGTGGCAGGAAAGGTGAAAGGGAGTTTCATCTTGGGCTGCATTGGAGAAGAAGAGGGGAGGTGGTCTCTGGGAAGATAAGCTGTTGTTTTAAGGGCTTCAGCCATATTGGATGACCACCATAATAATTCAGCAATTCGTTCTAGGGTCATAACCTATCAATAATTAAGACCTTGACCAGTAATATAAATTCCCATCTGAAGATACTAGAAAGATAAGAGCAAAGTTAATACAAACCAAGAAGAAAAGTATTAATACAGAAGAAATTAAATCTAAATAGGAAAGACAAATGAAGTCTAGCTGGTGGGTGAGAATGCCTGTTAGCTTGAGCTGCTCTGACACTATGCTTTCGTACATCCATTATGTTTTCCTGTGTCCCAATTTTTAGAAGCCACTAACACAGAAGAAGTAATGTGGCCTAATATACTAGGCCTTCCCAATGCACCATACATCCCAATTACAGAACAGTCAAGGCCATCTATAAGTATCACACATCAAATGCATGTGATTTGTGGCTCAATGTTATGGTTTGTGTCTAGTTGTCCCTCCAAAGCCTCATGTGGTCATTGGGCAGACTTCTACGGTTTGTGATTAACTCATGATCCACTGGGATTATGGGTGTGAGTACTACCCCCAGCCTGGGGTGAATAGCCTGAATGCAACTTAAGGGAGATAGACTTGCTTTCTGTAGCCATTGTTGATGTTACTCTTCCATTTTGCTCTTGCTATTTTGCTACCTTCTGCCACCATGAGCTGCTGCCCTCTGTGCCATGTGCCACTTGCCTTGGAGCCATATGAGTATAGACTGAAACCTCCAGTAACTGTGAGCTAAATAAAACTTCCCTTTCTTCATTTTGACTGTTGGGTATTTGTCCCAGCAATGAGAGAAGAGTAACTGAGACACTGGACACACCATTTGACCTTGCCATCCTGGTGACTAGATTGGATTGATAATATTGTCTACCATATTGACAGAGAGTGGAGAGAACTTCTGCCACTATTTCCTTCAATAAAAAGATGAGCTTCCCTCTTGATAGGTTTTAATGGTGTTGCAGCAGAGAAACACACAGAAGGAAAGGGGAAAGGGGCTTTATTATAAAGGAAAAGGGACTTCATTATTTTAGAGGACATGAATTTGGGAAGATAAGGAATTCTCTGGATTGGAACAAAGGGAGGCTGAGGCTTTTATGGCCTTTGCCAGAGGTGGAGCTTGAGGGGGAAGTTTAGATAGACCTGAGGAGCTGACTGGGGCCTTCCTGAGGTGGAGAGAAAGGTGAAAGGAAACTGCATCCTGGGCTGAGTTGGAGAAGAAGAGGGGAGGTGGTCTCTGGGAAGATGAGCTGTTGTTTTAAGGGCTTCAGCCATATTAGATGACCACCATAATAATTCAGCAATTTTTACTAGGGCCATAACCTATCACCTCTCACTTCCTGCTATGCTACCTTCATCCTCCAGGCCATCAGCACTGCACCCCAGGAAGGCTGATTACTTTTCTGTGTTCTCACAGCAAAGTCAAAGTAGGGTAAGGATCTCCACACTGATTTCCACAGTGGCTGTGCTATCGTACACTCCCACCAACAGTGGAGAAGGATTGTTTTCTTCCCACAGCCCCTCTAGCATTTGTCATTGGTTGACTTCTTGATAATAGCTATTCTTTCTGGGGTGAGATGAAATCTCAGTGTTGTTTTCATTTGCATTTCTTTAACTACCAATGGTGTTGAATATTTTTTCATATATTTGTTTGTCATTTGTATTTCCTCATCTGAGAAGTGTATGTTCATATCAGATGCCCATTTTTTGATTGGGGCATACTTATATCTGGTAACTGAGAATCTAATTTGAAGATCACAGTATGCAAGGTAACAACCATTGTTGAATACCGTTAATTTTGTTTACTGAAATTCTGTATCATTTTCTTTTTTACTGTTCCTTAGCCTCTTTAAGGAAATAAAAAAATAAAGAAGGGTACGAATGTAGCTTAGGATAATAGTGTAATTTCCCAGCTGTGCCCATGAGGAATTATTGCAGCTTCACATTGCATCTGTAAGGAGAGTTGGAACCCTGAAGTAGTATTAGATTGGGAAGCCTGGCCTAATCCGAAGAGTAGAAAGGAAATAGCCTCTTCATTGCAGTAAACAGTTCTGCTGAGAGCCTTCAGTTGACATCTTCTGTGTAGCTGACACTGACCCTCCTAAGCTCCCTTTATGTAGTTTATTTTCCCCTTTGTGCAGCTGACACTGACCCTCCTAAGCTCCCTTTACGTAGTTTATTTTCCCCTCAGAATTCCCATTAGCCCATCAAACCTAGCCCCCTAGAAACAAGTCCAGTAATCAATCAAGTAGTGACCCTTGGAGGGAATAGAGACAGGGTCAGTACTCCCTAAAATAGGATCAAAGAGCCAGATCTGGACCCCCATTTCCTCAGAGTGGCTTTATGTTATGGGTCACTCAGAATAGGAACCAGATCAGCCAGATTGGAATTTGGAAAGCCATTTATCACTGAGCTCAGGGCCCCCTGGTCTGCTCTCAAGCAGGAGAGGACCGACAGGCACCAGCCCAGGAAGCAAGAAGGGGTTTTATAACCTAGAACCACATTGAGTTTAATAAGCAAATTCATTTTCTTGACACAAAATAATGCTTTCAGAGTGATTTGGGACCACAACTCAAACTATATTTCTGGGGCTTTTGTTTCAGTTTCTGGTTAATTTTCACCTGAGTACCTGCAGGCAGCCTTGCATAGCCCGGAGGTTACAAGAAGATAAAGCCCATTTAGTTTCCTTTGTCATCTCTGTAAGCTAACTTTGCAGACAGGAATTGGTGATTGTCACAGGAATTTTATCTAGCAAATAGCAAGAAACAGCCACTTAGTTACTAAACAACTTAGGTAAGTATACATTTTTACAACAGAAAGCACAAGATTTACATTTATAATCTAAAACGTGAGTTGACTCTTACATTTATACTTCCTCTCTCTCTCTCTCTCTTTCTCTCTCTCTCTCTTTTGTATTTTGTTGTTACAGGATCTTACTATGCAGCTCCTACTGTCATGACCCTCCTACTTTCAGCCTTCCCAGAACTGGGATTACAGGCATGTGCCACCATGCCTAGTTTCTGGCCAACTCAGCCGGCCCTCAGGGTGGAGCTGGAAAGGCATGTAGTGCCGGGGATTGAACAGTTGTCCCTGTGCTTGCCTAAGCTTGCCCAAGCAAGCACTTCAGTCCACTAAGCTAGCTCGCTGACCCTACACTGCTTCCTCTTGGAATACTTGTAAAAAAAGTGCTCTGCATAGGCCTCACATCCCCTCTTCCTCTTTCTACATCAGAGAGAAAGAGAAGCTTGGCTTTGTTGTGTCTGGGCCTCCATAGACTCCAGACTCACAGATGCAACAGTTCCACTACCTCAAGGGTACTGCTGATGTGTGAGACACTGGTAGTGAGGTTGAAGGCAGCTCACTGAACACCAGTAATCTCTTTTATTTTAGCTGTGTGGGAATTTGGTTTGGTTTTGGCAGTGGTGTTTTATCCCTTACCATCATACACCCAGCCTGGCACTGTCCTTGGTCCATAAACTCACTCCTAGCAGGCAACATCTCAACTTTGGATCAGACCACTCAGTTTTTTTTTTTCACAGAGAGCATTTCAAAATAACAAACATGACTGATAGTATTATGTCAGGACAAGGGGCTTTCCCTTGGCTACAGTTGTATTCTCTAGGTGGTTAATGTCCCATCCTTTCCACTATGATGGAAGCAGTGCCTCTAACCACCGACTTTAAGCAAATTAAAGCTATGAAGGAGGCAGCATTGCCAAAAGTCCAATAATGGATTCAGTCCTTTTATGAGTTTAGGAAAGAGTACTAAAACCATATGGACTCATTTCCCCATGCACAACACTATTTCATTATATGACAGCAAAATAATTATTAGCTGTGAAAGGAAACAAATGAAGGGCAGGGTTTAACTTACAGGGTTGTCCAAATGTGAACATTTCCCCCTCTGAATGCTACTGTATATGAAGAGCAGAAACCTCAAAAGCTTTATTGACCAGACTTTTAAAAGACCTCATAACAGACTTCATAATGAAAGACACTTGAATAAATCTCAATTCTTTTAGGACTTCTTTTTCCCAAGTAACCAAAAACCCAGTAAAGAGAATAGGAATAAGTTTGACAAAATCTTTGTTTCCTAGTTCAGTTCTTAGATATTTTACTACCAAGTATCAATGTCTTTAGAAAATCTTATTACTGTAAGTCTAAGGAATTAGATTTCCGTTTTAGGTGAGTGCATCATTTTCATTTCTAGAAAACTCTTTCAATAAGGTGAATTGCAACAACTTATTCATATTTATTCATAGAAGTTTTATTCTCTGTGAACCCTCTGTAATTTATTCAGACTTCTTTCTTTGATTTGCTTAAAGTTTGTGGTTTTGCATTTACCTGTCCTTTTGCTCAGTGAATCAATCCAGTCATTTTACTTTAGATCTGAATCCTTCTTGACTTCTTCTTATAACTCTCTTAGCTGCCTTGCTCACCCTTCCTGCTACCTCCTTCCTATCTCTCCTGCCAATGCTTCTCCTGCCCCATCCCCAATCCCATTACAGACTTTTGGTATTGTAAATTTAGCATCCTGTTCCTGACCACACCCAACACTATCAGTCTCAGTCATTTTTTTTTCAAAGTTTTATTGATAAACAGATAGCAATGAGACAGTTTCAAATCAAATTGGAAGTACAGTTTCAACAAATAATACACTGCATATATTCTTCTTAGTGATTAATTGCTGTACAAAGTCTCAGTCATTTGGATGGCAACTTTACAGACAGGACCAGCCACGCTGGCCTGTGCTGGCACTTCAAGGTTTCTTTCAGTGACTTCCATCCTGCAGTGGCCCAGCATAGGTTTGGGTTTGGAGTCAGCCTCTGCTATTGTTTGCATTTCTATGAAAAGAGGTGGGGCCGGGGAGATGGCTCAGTGGAATAAGCACTTCCCTGGCAAGCACAAGGGCCTGAGTTCAATCCCCGGTTCCACCAAAAAAAAAAAAAAAAAAGTTTTATATGTCAACAT
>NW_004524649.1:3252077-3289113 GCF_000260255.1 Octodon degus | reverse complement strand
CCACCAAAAAAAAAAAAAAAAAAAAAAAAAAAAAAAGAAAAGAGTTACCTCAGAAATTGTAAACAACAAAAATACCTTTAAAGAGAATCAAATAGTAAAACACACACACACACACAAACACACACACATTAGAAATCAAAAAGGATTTCACTAAACAAAATAATAGGAATTCAACAATGGTTGCAGATATCATTAAATTTTTTGTTTAGATTGCTAGATATAAGCATGCAATATTGGTTTTACAAAAACTCAAAAAAATTAAATAGGAGAAGAAAACTAACATTTAATATTAACTTCTCCTTTCAATAGAACAGCAGAAATCACCAGAACAATTATGCAAGATATTCTATGTATACACATAAATATCTCTTTCCTCTTCCTTCTTTTCTTGTTTCCCTCATCCCCAATTTCCCTTACCTTTGAATTTTTTTTCCCATTCACAGTTTATAGTGTATCTTTGAGATTTTATTTGCTCTTTCAGGTTCTTATACTAGTGAAACAATATGATGCTTGTGCAAGACAGTCTGATTGATTTCACTTATGAGTATGATCTCTAGTTGCATCCATTTACCTAAAGAAGTTTTGAGTTTATCTTTTTTTTATAACTGAGTAATACTCTATTGTGTAAAAAAAAACACACCTGTTTTTATTCATTTCAGAGCTGATGGGCATTTGTGTTCTTTCCAAGATTTTGTTATGAAAAATTGTGCTGCAATAAACATGGCTGCACATATATATTGCTGTGGTATGATGTTTGCAGTTCTTTGGCAAAATACCAAGGAAGGAAATAGCTAGCTTGAATAGGATCTTGAACTTAGGCTTTTGAGGAATCTACATACTGATTTCCATGGTGGTTGTAGCAGTCCATACGCACACCAACAGTGAAGAAGAGTTCCGTTTTTCCCACAGCCCCTCCAGCATTGGTTATTTGTTGGCTTTTTAATGATAGCTATTTATTCTTCCATTAGATGGTAGATCAGCATTGTTTTAATTTGCATCTCTTTAATTACCAACAAGGATGAACATTTTTTCATGTACTTATTTGCCATTTGTATCTCTTAATATGTGAAGTGTACATTCATCTCAGACTGCCTTTTTGGATTGGGTCTTTGAATTTTGGAAGCCTTATTTTTTATAAATTCTTTTTTGTTTTAATTTTATGTATTTGGTAGAGGGTCTCACTATGCAGCTCAGACTTGTAGTGATCTTCCTGTTTTCAGCTCTCCCATAGTATGCCCAGACTCATTCACCGGCTCAATGTGCCACAGGGGTGGGGCCTGGTGTGGCATGGGGGACCGGTGATCCCTTATCCCTGCACTTGTCAAAGCAGGCACTTAGTCTGCTGAGCTATCTCACTGGCTCTTAAGAAGTATTTATATTTTCTAAATAGGACGCCTTTGAAGGATCATCAAGTATAATTTTTTCTCAATTTGTAAGTTTTCTCTTTACTCTGTTGAATTCTTTTGATGTGTAGAAACTTTTCAAAAAGGTGAGATCCCTATTTATTCTTTAAAGTTTTCCCATGCAGTTTAATGTTTTTGTTCATAAACTCTCAACCTACACCTATGTTGAGATTTCTACCTAGTTTCTCCTCCAGAAGAATTAATATTTGAGTTTTAATATTTAAACCTTTGATCCACTTTGACTCTAGTTTTGTGCATGGTGATAGGTATGGTTCTAGTTTTAGCCTTTGGCATGTCAAAGGTCAGTTTATCCAGAACCATTAATTACAGAGAACATCTTTCTTCCAGTGAATATATTATGCCCCTTTGTCAAAGATAAGGTGACTGAGTGTGTGTAGTTGTTTTTATCTGAGTGTGTGCATCTTCTAAGCTGTCTTATTGATCCTATTTCTGTTTTTTAGCCAGTACCATGCTAATTTTATCTCAGTACCTTTGTAGTATAATTTCAAGCCAGGGATTATGATGTCTCCTGCTTTGCCTTTGTTGTCCAGGATTGCTTTTGCTATAGTAGGCCTATTATGGTTCCACATGAATTTTAGAAATTGTTTTTAATCTTTGAGGTATACTAATGGTATTTTAATTGGTGTTGCATTGAATTTGCATTACAATTTTGGAAGTATGGACATTTTCATAATGTTGTTTCTTCTTATCCAGGAGCAAGAAATATCTCTTCATTTTCTAAAATCCTCTTCATCTCTTTTTTTTCAAAGTACTATAATTTTCACTGCACAAATATTTTACTTACTTTCTTATATTGATTCCTATATATTTCAGTTTTTAAAGTTGTTTTGTGAAAGATGTGATTTTCATAATTTATGTCTCGGCATGCTCATTGTGTATACAAGTGCTATTGATTTTTGAGTGTTGACTTTGTATCCTCTTACAGTGCTAAATTTGGTTATTAAATCAATGTCTCAGTGGAATTGTGGGGGTTTTCTATGTACAGTATCATGTGATCTTCAAATAATGGTAATTTCACTTGTTCCTTTCCAATAATTATGATTTTCTCTCTCTTGTCTAATTGCTCTACCTAATATTTCCAGAACTATATTAAATAGGAATGGTGACAGTGGACATCCTTGTATTGTTCCTGATATTAAATAGAAGGCTTTTAGGTTTTGTCCATTTAGTATTATATTGGCTGTTGGTTTTTCACAGATGGCTTTTATCAGGTTGAGGTAAAGATCATCTATTCTGTTTTGTTCATTAATTTTATTGGGAAAGAAATAACAATGAGACAGTTTCAAAACAGGTTAATAAGACAGTTACAATAATTAATATATATTCTGTTTTCCTGTAGGGTTTCTGTTATAAATATGTATTGGACTTTGTCAAAAGCTTGTTATGAAAATATTTAGATGATCATGTGATTTTTGTCTATGATTCTGTTGATGTGGTGTATTACATTTATGAATTTGCATATGTTTGAACCTTTCTGCATTCTTTGGATGAATCTCACTTGGTCATGATATATAATGTTTTTGAAGATTTGTTACATTCAGTTTGCTAGTATTTTATTGAGTTTTTTCACCTATGTTCATTAAGGCATTTGGCCTAATGAACAGTTCTCTTTCTTGGTTGGGTCTTCTCAGATTTTTGTTTCAAGATAACACTTGGTTCCAGGAATGAGTTAGGGATAACTGCTTCCCTTTCAATTTCATTGAACAACTTGAGAAGAGTTGACATTAAATCTTCTCTAAATTTCTTCTATTGTTCAACTGTGAATCCAACATGATATGGTCTTTGCTTTGTTGATAGGTTATTGATTATATTTTGAATCTCCCTGATTGATATTGGTTTATTCATAGTTTTTGTGTCTTCCTGATTCCACTTTGGTAGTTTCTATGTATCTAGGAATCTGTTCATTTCTTCTGGGTTTTCCATCCTGTGAGAGTAGATTTTGGAAACAGATGTTGATGATCTTCTGAACTTTTATAGTGTTTGTAATATTTCACCCTTTTCAACCCTTATTGCATTAATCTGAATTTTATTTTTCCTTTTATGATAAGGGTTTCTAGGTGTTTATCAATGTTGTTTATTCTTCCAAAGAACAAACTCTTTGAGTCATTAACTATCTGTATTATTTTCTTCATATCTAATGCATTTATTTCTGCTCTGATGTTTATAAATTTCTGGCTTCTTTGGGCTTTGGACTTAATTTGTGCGTCTTTTTCTAGGAGTCTGAGGTGCAGCATAAAATTGTTTATTTGGTCTTGTTCTGTTTTCCTGCTGTGAAAACTTATTGCCATAATTTTTTCTCTTAATTCAGCCTTATTGACTTCCCCAGGTACTGGTAAGTTGTATTTGCATTTTCATTTAATTGGAAATACTGTTTAATATCTTCTTTAATTTTGTCTGTGAGCCATTGAATGTTCAGTAGTTTGTTATTTAATTTCCATGTGTTTTTGGAGTTTTCCACTTTCTTTTGCCAATTTCTAATTTAATCGCACTATGTTCATATAGTATGCATGGGATAATTTCAGTTCCTTTGCATTCATTTAAGTGTCCTTTATGTGCTAGTATATGGTCTGTTTTGGAGAACATCATATGTAGGAGAAAAGAATATGTATTCTGACTTTGTTGGGTAGAACACTCAGTGAAGTTCTACTAAGCCTATTTCTTCAAAAGTTTGTTTTAGTTCCGTTGTTCCTTGTCTGATTTTTGTTTTGCCTAGTTGATGTATCTCTTTGTGACAGTGAGATATTAAAGTCTGCTATTACATTTGTGTTATTGTTCATTTGATTTTTTAAGTCTGTTAAAATTTGTCTTATAGAGTTCAGTGCTCTTACATAGAGTGCATACATAATTATGATTTTTATTCCTTCCTGTTGCACTTTTCCCCTAAGAAGTATGTACTGACATTCTTGTTACATAGGTTTTGCTTCATCTTGGTCTTAACAATCCAGCAGAAGAGTATAAAAATGAAGTACAAGAAATAAAGCCATGATGTTATGTTGAGCTGCAGGGGACTCAGGTCAACAACTTCTGACATTGGCAGTCAAGTGGAAGACCCAATACTATTATGGACTACTGGACTCTTTGGCAATATTTTGCTGAGTTCACACACCTATAATATTTAAATGATGGAACTAAACAAGAAAAGGGGATATAGATGAATGACCATTTTGTATCTGTGTATTCAAATTGTTAGGATAGATATATAGCTACATTCTTAATTCAAGGAATAGAGATATTTGTTCTAATTGCGTTTGTAAATAGGCTATCAAGTCTGCATCTTGTGCAACAAATAACCACTAAGAAGGCAGTATGCAATGTGTTAATTATTGGAACTGTCCTACCAATTTGTTTTGAAACTGTCTCATTGCTATTTATTTCTCAATAAAATTATGAAAAAAACAAAGAAATATGTAGTGACCTGCTTTGTCTCTTTTGGTCATTCTTGGTTTAAAGTTGACATTGTCAGCCACCAGAATAGCTGTCCCTGATTTTTGTTTTGTTTTGGGTTTGTTACATGGATTATTTTTTCCCATCATTTGACTTTCAGTATAAGGTCTGCCAGCCTTCTTCTTTGGATTGATAAACTGTGGCCATTTTCATAGATGGTTATAACTGATACATGCTGTCATATCTTTGCCATGGATTTCTCCTATAGGTTCTGTACTTTTCCACCCTATTTAATTGTTTGCTCTGATTGGTGGTTCCTTTCTGTTATTGTTCTTGAGATTATAGTAATTTTTGCTTATTTCTAGTGTATCTGTCAGTACTTTTTGTTGGGTTGGTTTGGCAGTCATGAATTTCTTCAGTTGTTCATTGTCATGGAAGTATCTTATCTCTCCATTAAATTTTTTAGTTTTTAAGGTATATTAGTCTGGGTTGAAAGGTGTTTTCTTTCACTGAAATACTTCACTCCAAGATCTTCTTGATTTGATGGTTTGTGTTGAGAAATCTACCCTGCTTCTAATGGGCTTTACATTACAGTTAATCTATTTGTTCTCTCTAACAGCTTTTTACTATTCTCCTCTTTTGCTGAACTTCTGAGATCTTGCTCTTTCTGTGTCTGGTTGCAGATTTATTTTGATTGTGGCTAACTGGAGTTCTATATGCCTCACTTAGGTGTATGAC
This sequence comes from Octodon degus, assembly GCF_000260255.1. NCBI lineage: Eukaryota > Metazoa > Chordata > Mammalia > Rodentia > Octodontidae > Octodon > Octodon degus. The sequence goes on along the minus strand of NW_004524649.1, from coordinate 3,283,567 downwards.
ATATTTTCACATGCTTGGGAAAAATTTCTGTTAGTACTTGTTCAAGTAGTCTTTTTGTGCAATTTGTGTTGACTGCTTCATTGATACCTATCTGTTTATATATATTTTTTGAATCTTGCGGTTGTTCAATTGCTATTTCTTTATTTTTAGTTATTTTTAAGAGATCTTTCCTGTTATGATCACTAGCTGCGATGCTGTATTAAAGGTCTGAAAGATGGCTTTTGGCTACCCTGCCTCAAATTACCAATTAAGAGAAATAGGCTGGTAGTGGATTAGGAATCAAAATTCAACAATATGCTATATACAAGAAACATATTTAACCCATAAAGACATTCATAGGCTAAAAGTCAAAGGATGGAATACAATACCACATGCCCCAGCAACTCAGAAAAAAGCAGGTGTAACAATCCTATTCTCAGACAGTCTAAACTTCAAATCAAGAATGATCAAGTAAAATGAAGAACACTACTATATACTGGTTAGGGGAAAACTTCAAGAGGAAGAGGTAATACCTATAAATATGCATGCACCAAACATGGGAGCACCCAACTATATAAAGCAAAACTTAATGGACATGAAAAAATCTAATATTCAATACCACAACCTTAACAGGAGACCTTAACACCCCCTTATCCCCAAAAGATAGGTCAACCAGACAAAAACTTGGCAAAGAAATAACAGAACTGAACTAAAACTTGAAACAAATGGACTTGGGGAACATATACAGAGTGTTCCACACAAACACAGATGAATACACATTTTTCTCAGCTGCACATGGGTCATTTTCTAAAATAGACCACATACTGGTCCATATGTCATGCTTAAGTATATGCAAGAAAAGGGAAATTATCTCATGCATATTTTCTGACCACGGTGCAATGAAACTGGAAATAAATGACAAAAGAAACCAGAAAAAACCCCAAATATATGGAAATTAAACAACATTCTACTCGGCAACCAATGGGTCACAGATGAAATTAAACAAATTCAACAATATCTACAATTCAATGAAAATTCAAGCACAACTTATTGGAATTTATGGGATACAATAAAAGCAGTTCTCAGAGGGAAATTCATAGCTGTGAACTCACACATTAGGGAAACAGAATAGAAACAAATAAACATCCTAATGCTGCACCTCCAGCAACTAGAAAATGAAGAGCAAACCAAACCCAGAGCCCAAAGACGGGAAGAAATCCTAAAAACATGAGTGGAAATTAATTCAATTGAGACAAAGAAAACAATTCAAAGAATTAAAGAAACAAATAGCTGGTTCGTTGAAAGATTAAATAAAATCAATAAGCCCCTAGCTAACCTCATCAAAAAAGGAAAGAAAAATTCAAATACAAGCAATAAGGAATGAAAAGGGTGTAACTACCACAGACCCAGTGGAAATTCAGAAGATTATCAATAGTTACTTTGAGAATCTTTACTCTCTCAGAATAGAAGACAGAGAAGAAATGGACAGATTCCTAGAAAGGTCCAAATTGCCAAAACTGAATCAACAAGATATAACCACTCTTAATAGCCCAATAACAGCCAATGAAATATGAGATTTAATAAAAACCTACCGACAAAGAAAAGCCCAGGAGCAGATGGATTCACAGCTGAATTTCACAAGAAATTTACAGAAGTTCCTCTACTTCTCAAATTCTTCAATGAAATTGAAAAGGAAGCAATCCTCCCAAAATCATTCCTGGAGGCAAGGATTATAGTGATAATAAAACCAGGAAAAGATGCAACTAAAAAAGAGACCTGCAGGCCAATCTCACTCATGAACATAGATGCCAAAATTCTCAATAAAACCTTAGCAAATAGAATACAGCAAAATCATCAAGAAGATCGTACACCATGACCAGATAGGATTCATCCCAGGGATGCAAGGATGGTTCAATATTCAAAAATCTATCAATGTAATATACTATATCAATAGAGCGAAAACTAAGAACCACATGATCATCTCAATTGATGCAGAAAAGGCTTTTAAGAAGTTCAACACTCATTCATGTTCAAAGTCCTACAGAAAATTGGAATAGATGGCCTCTACTTCAATCTGGTAAAAGCCATTTATGAAAATCCAACAGCTAACATAATTCTAAAGGGGGGAAAACTGAAATCTTTTATATTTAGATCGGGTACAAGACAAGGATGTCCTCTATCACCACTCCCATTCAATGTAGTTCTGGAATCATTAGCTAGAGCCATTAGACAAGAGAAAGAAATAAAAAGAAGGAGACTAGGTAAAGAAGAAATTAAATTATTTTTATTTGCAGATGACATGATATCTTACATGGAGAACCCAAAAAACTCCACCAATAAGCTTCTAGAATTAGTACAGAAATTCAGTAGCACGCAGGATACAAAGTCAATAAACAAAAGTCGATAGTATTCATCTATACAAATAGCAAATACACTGAGAGGGAAATTATAGAAACAATACCTTTTACAATAGCACTGAGGAAAATGAAATACCTTGGAATTAATCTAATGAAAAAAGTCAAAGATCTTTTCAAGGAAAATTACAGTACTCTTAAAGAAGAGATAGTAGAGGATTTCAGAAAATGGAAATATATTCCTTGCTCCTGGATAGGAAGAATCAACATTGTGAAGATGACCATACTCCCAAATTTCTGTACATATTTAATGCAATCTCTCTCAAACTACTACCAACATACCTCACAGACCTAGAGAAATCTTTCCTAAAATTTATTTGGAACCAGAAAAGACCTATAATAGCAAAGGCAATGCTGGTCCTACCTAAAGACAAGGTAGGAGGCATTACAATTCCTGACCTGAAATTATACTACAAGGCTACTGTGGTAAAATCAGCATGGTACTGGTGACAAAATAGACCTGAGGATCAATGGAATAGATTAGAAGATTCTAAAGCCCCTACAAACACACTCAGCCACCTTATCTTTGACAAAGGGGCCAAACATACTCACTGGAAGAAAGATAGCCTCTTTAACAAATGGTACTGGAAAAACTGGCTTTCTACATGCCGAAAACTCAAACTTGACCCAGGTCTATCACCATGCAATAAACTAAAGTCAAAATGGATTAAAGATCTAAACATTAAAGCAGAAACACTATATCTCCTGGAAGAGAAATTAGGAGGAACTCTTGAAGATATAGGGGTAGGCAAAGAGTTCATGAACAAAAATCAAATTGCAGGAGAAACACTTGAAAGCATTAACAATTGGGACTTCCTCTTATTGAGGAGCTTTTTCATGCAAAAAGAAATTACCAATAAAGTGAAAAGACAACCCCAAAATTTGGAAAAATTCTTGTTAAATAAGTACTCAGGAAAAGTTCTGCTCTCTAGAATTTATAAAGAACTACAAAACACTATGGCCCCAAAATTTAAAGACCCAATCCAGAAATGGGCATCCGAGATGGACACATGCTTCTCAGAGGATGAAATTAAAGAAGCGAATAAATATATGAAAAAATGCTCCACATCACTAGCCATCTGGTAAATGCTAATTAAAACCACATTGAGATATCATCTCACCCCAGAAAGAATGGCTATCATAAAGAAATCACCCAGCAACAAATGTTGGAGAGGCTGTGGGGAAAAACGGAACCCTTCCCCACCGCTGGTGGGAATGTAGACTGGTGCAACTGTTGTGGAAATCAGTGTGGAGACTCCTTAGAAAACTAGGACTGGAAATCCCATTTAAACTAGCTATTTCTCATCATATCATAGGGATATATGCATGCCTATGCTTATAGCAGCACAATTTGTGATAGCCAAATCTTGGAAACAACCAAGATGCTCATCACCTGAGAAATGGATGAAAAAGATGTGGTACTTTTATACAGTGGAGTATTGCTTGGTTATAAAGAATGATGGACAGAAAGCTCAGAAGGCTAAATGAATATTATCCCTGACACCTGCCACCCCAGTCCTAATCAGTGGCGGAAGACCGGTCTCAGAACTGTTTCTCTCAATTGGCCATTTAAGTTTAATAGTGAAAGACTGGTCAATGATAACAATGCATCGTAAAACCTTCAGAAGGAAAGAAGAATGTTTTGTGGACCATTTTTTTTTGTGTGTGGCAGTTTTTAAGTTATTAGTTTTTAAAAATCAATACTTTTTAATGGAAACAACTTGACCAAAAATCTGTCACAGAATTTTGAGACCTATTAAAACAAAGTTTAATGAGAAAAAAAAAGAATGATGAACTCGAAGCCTTTATAGTTATGTGGATGCCTCTTGAAAATATACTCATAAGTGAAATAAACTAAACACACATGTGTAAAAGTCATATGGTTTTCCTAGTATAAGAATGCAAAAGAATAAATACAAATAGAAAGGTATGATACAACTAAAAGGAAAGCAAGAAGTTGAGGACTAACTAATTAAAAGAGGGAAAGGAGAAGAGGTAGGAAACATGATAGAGGCAAGCCCTACAGTTATATATAGAAGATGGGTAAGGCAATGATCTTGAGAATCTTCAGATTTTTTTGTCTTCAAAGATATCATTTATTATATTTTGCATTATGCTTGCAATCTTTCTAGATAGGCATAAATGATATAGAAACTTTGTATGACAAATCTGTATATTGAAGCTAGAATTTTACTTTTCACAACCATTGTAAGATAAGAAACATGTAAAGTCTCTAGCAGGTACATTACCACATTTTCTCTAGTAGTCTGCATATCTTACAGTATCACCTATTTATGTATATGGCAGTTGGAAATAAGAGAATACCTTTTGGTTTTCTATACTAGGTTACAAGTTTTAGAGGTCGTTAACCTATAAAGATAGTACAAGAAGAATCTTCATTTGAAACCTCAGAGTAGTCACTTTGCAGTCTAAATTATATGTTTTTAAAAGTCAAGATATTTGCGTTGTTCTATTTATTTCTTTGAGGGATGGGGAAGAGGTTAAAAAAGTTCTCTGTTTCCACAAACTTTCCCAAAGACCAGGGATTCATTTTCATAACACGTGAGCATGGATGAACAGTGTCCTCACAGCTTTTATGAAAATCTCAATTCAAATACCTACAATTTCTGAAATCCAGTGTATTTATCTGGACACGTTCTTGTTTACATATGAAAGAAAGGAACCAGCACTTTGGCTTCAAAAGCAAATTTATAATTACAAATCTAACTTGCCTTTGATAAGGGGCCAGTCAGCTATGATAGCCTCAATCATTACATCTAAGGAAAGTGGAATTAATTAAGGGACTGTTGCTTCAAAGAACTATGCATCCAATAAGGGAAGGAGAGAGGAATTCCAAGCCCACACACCACGTTCAAAAGTAAATATCAACAATCTCATTCTTTCAATATCTATAAATAAAGTAAATGAAGGAAACAAGAGTTACATAAATATTAAAAAGTACATAAAAATCAATGCTTTTCATTACATTTGTCACTTACTACATTACAATAAATTGCTTGTAAGAAAATAATCACATAAAACAAAAGGGTAGGGGCTGGTGAGATGGCTCAGTGGTCTAAAGCACCTACTTAGAACAAGCTTAGCAAAGCACAGGGACCGCGGTTCAATCCCCCAGCACCACATGCGAGTCAGCCCCGCCCCCTGGTGGGCTGAGCTGGCCACACACACACACACACACACACTAAATAAATAAATAATTTTTAAAAAAGGGTAGTTATCTTTCAGAGGCTTTTGAGAGAGCTGGCCAGGATGGTACACTCCTGTAATCCCAACACAGGGAGCCTGAGGCAGGGGGATCATGGTGAGTTCAAGTCCAGCCTAACCTGCACAGTGAGGCTGTCTCAATACCAAAAAAAAGTTCTCGAGAGCATGCAAATGATGTACGCCCAGAATACTTGGGACACTGATGCAGGATCACTGTGAGTTTGAGGCCAGCCTGTGCTCCCTAGTGAGCTCAAGGCCAGCCTGAACTACACAGCCGAGACCCTGTCCCAAAAAAGAAGGGAAAGAAAGAATGAGGATCACCTCCTCTGATTTAAATTTAATCACCTGTCCTGAAACAGATTACTCCGCAAGCTCAACATCTACATTGGGCCTTGAAAAGTCAAAGCAGAAAGTAAAATTATACAAAGCCAGAAATTCCATCAATACATCTAGACAAATGTTTGCTTGTAGTTTTTGGTATCCAAAACTTTTTTCCACACATCACACAGATGCCTTTCTTGTAGGCACAGCCCTGGCAGTAGTGAGACCCCAGCTGGAGCACAGAACTTTTACAAATTCTGAAAGTGGAGAACTTATTCTTTCCATACGGATTGAATCTTGCCTTTTTTGAAGTCAATGCTTTATTTTCATTCAGTTTTCTTCAACCACTTTCTGTGGTATTTCTTGCAGCATCTTTCCATGTGTCCAGTGTAATAACAGTACCAAGTTTCTTTTCACATTTTTCGCACACCATCCTTGTGCCTACTAGCCCCTAGGCTGCAGAAGCTCCAGCAGCTTGAAAACATCCCTTCAGAAGATTTTTTAATCTAACAGTTAATTGGAAGGATTCTCACCCTGATTAACTATATATATTGACATCTATGAACTAAGCAACTGCACTGAAGATGGCAATTTGTAATAGTAGGTTCACGCTTGGAGTGCCTGTCATTCTGGTCTTCTGAATACAGGCTGCTTGTCATGACATGCCAGTTGCTGCTGTGCTGTCTCTCAGGTAGATGATAGTTCAAAAAGAAGGGGGTGGTGAATGAAGGCAGGAGACAGGAAAAGGAATGTTGTGGGACTGTCCTGCTACAAGATTGTATATGGTTAGATTTCTGGACCTATGTGTAAACATAAGAATTATGTAACTCTTTATTCCTATTTTTAAAATATATTTTAAATTTTAAATGTTTTTTTCATCATATTCTGTAGGGACTTAATATTTTACATATCAATACTTGATGAAAAATATCTGTTCCATATTTTGCCTAAATGTTTGATATTCAGACAGATAGTGAGGTTAAGTTCAACAGCCTAGGTTATATGGTAATACCAATAAGCTTCTCTTCTGGAGGACTAACAACATAAGTTTGCAGACCAAAAATTAGAGAAAAAGGAGGACCATAAGGAAAGTCAACATTTTGGCCCTAGCCTTCCAAGGTCACTTAAGACTCAGGACATATGAGAACTTGTACTGTAACGTCACGTAACTCTGTAGTGTCCCAAATTTTCTGATCAAGGAGATTATGGGGCCAAAGAGGAAAGTGATTGATGATGTAGAGTGTGCCTAAGGAGAGTCACATGGAGAGAAAACATTCTCTCAGGCTTTCACAGAGAGCACATTGGCCAAGCAAAGGCCGTGACTCATCCACATGGCTGACACTGACAAAGGTTCTACAATCTGAGGCCCAAGGTCTCAGGATAAAACCTGAGGGGATTTGACTGACCTTGTCAGATACAAAAGCTACAACTCTTGTTGCATAGGTCTTGCTTTATCTTGGTCTTAACCACCCAGTAGAAAAGTGTAAATACGAAGTATAAGAAGTAAAGCCATGCTGTTATGTTGAGCTGCAAAGGAGTCAGGTCAACAGCTTCTGACACTGTCAGTCAAGTGGAAGACCCAATACTGTTATGGACTACTGGACTCTTTTGCAATATTTTTCTGAGTTCACACACCTATAATATTCAAATGATGGAACTAAAGAGAAAAGGGAATACAGATGGATGTCCATTTTGTATCTGTGTATTCAAAATGGTTAGGATAGATATATAGTTACATTCTCTTAATGAATAGAGGGATTTGTTGTAATAGTGTTTGTAAATAGGATATCATGTCTGCATCTTGTATAGCAAACAACCACTAAGAAGAGAGTATGCAATTTGTTATTGAAACTGTCCTACCAATTTGATTTGAAACTGTCTCATTGCTTTTTCTCAATAAAATTATGGGAAAAATATCAGTTATAGTTCTTGACATTGTAATTTGAAAGGATTAGCTATATTTAGAGAATTATAGCCATTCAGATGTATGATCATCGTGGTGCCCATAAGAATTAATGGGAGAGAAAGAACAGGTGTCCACTTTCTCTATGCAAAGAAATTTTGAATTGTTAAACTAAATTCTATTCCGAGACTTTAAAAAAATTAAATAAAATTCAAGTCTGAAAGTCTATCCTTTGTTTTATTCAAGCAGTTTTGCCAGCTTTAAATGGAATTTCCTGGATATCTATCTGAATCTTCTTCATGCATTCTAATTCTTTCCTATATTGTTTGTACAAAGTTTCCATCATTTTTCTATTTCCTCAATTTTAATCTATGTCTTTTTTAAGTGCGATGAACAATTCTTTCATTATTATTCTCATTTCTTGTTTTACCCGTGAGATTATTTGATATCATGTTTCTTCTATAACCTGATGGAGTTTTTTGTCCACTTTAGTTGCTGTCATGTCAGAAATTTCATTTGTGTGACTTGTAAATTCCTCTATGTCTTTGTCTCCTGGACTTGTTCTTGGTAGGCTGGAAGTCTGATATTGCCTTTTGATCCTTCACTTTTATATTTTTGAAGATCTTAATGTTCATCCAGGTTCAGCAGCAAGGGGCAGGGGCAGAGTGTGAGTCTGCAAGGCTCCCATGACAGTGGAAGATGGAGTAAGCTCCCCAAAGCTCCTTCTGTTTTGGTTCAGCATGGCTTTTATGATGGTGAAGAGAGGACCAGCCACAGCTAAGCAAGGGTTGGGCAGTAGCTCAGAGAGCCTCCTGCACTGGTCTGTGGGGTGGTTCATGGCTCCAAATCTTTATTTTTCCTTAACTCTTTTGTCACTAACAAATGAGAATGACTCACTCAATCCTTGATCCATTTGGCGGGCATCCCTGAGCCCACAGTGATCACAGATCCATACTATGCATCACTCTTTTACACATAGAAATCATTGATTACACTTTGTTTATTTGAAAATGAAACATCCACACACGGAGATGTTGCCAGGCTGTGAGCATCACAGCAGGTAACTGTCCTTGTGAATGACATAGCTACAAGCCCAAGAGCACTGAGGGGCCTCCGGTCAACAACTAAATTTTACCAGCATTGAAGGAGTGAATAAAGGCAGCCTGTGCTCAGTGTCAAGGGGTCACATATGAGCATGAGCGAACTACATGGACTTGAAACAATGGGACCTCCTTAGTATGGTAGCCGGCTCTGGCATGCTGTTCACAGACCACAGGGGGAGTGGTGTCTTCTAATTCTTAGGATCTGTGCTATATTCAGCATGGTGAAGAGCACAGATTCATCTCAAAGTCCCCATCTATGTTAAGTCCTTAATAAGAAAACTTCAGGGGCTGGGAGATGGCTCAGTAGAATAAACGCTTGCCTGGCAAGCTCAAGGGCCTGAGTTCAATCCCCAGTTCCACAAAAAAATGAAACAAAACAAACAAACAAACAAACAAACAAACAAAAAACTTCTGCGAAGCTGTGGAACCAGGCCCTGACTCTTCTTGCTTTGAAAGTCCTACATGGACTCTCCTAATGGAAGGCTATTTCCTCTACAATGAAATTTTGTTGTTTATTTTTGCCATCTTCACACAGCTGGATCTTCTTAGCAACTTTGATCATTTCCCAGTTTTATGGTTCAGGGGCATTCTTCCTTCACCTGTTGTTGATTCTGGCTGATGTCATCCTGTCCAGGCAGGTCTGAGCTGCTGCTGGTTGAATACAACCTCTTTGACTCCCAAGACAGCCTGTCTAGGTCACTTTCTCCTCACTGGGATACAATATTGGACATCCACAATTTCAAGGGGGGAGGAGTTTGTCTTGGCTCATGTTGTAGTCCATTGTTAGTGTGCTCCATGGCAGAGGGACGTGATGGAGGAGAAGTTGTACATGTCGTGGCACGGGGGAGACAGAAGGCCAAGATCAGAGCCAGGAAAGGAGACACACACATTGTGGCCATGCCCGCAGTGGCCTGCCTCGTCTGACCAGACCCTGCCTCCTTACTTCAACTCAGCTATAAGCCCTGATAATTTACTTATCTTCTGAACATCAGGCTTTGGAGGCCTTTTTACTTCCCTCAAAGACTCACACACATCTTTTCATGCTGTATGCATTCAGTCCATCTCTAAGTGTTGCCGATATTTCAACATTTCCAGCTCCCCAAAGTCTCCTTTGAAAGCAAACCAAACTCTGAGCTCTGAGTTTCCGTAAAAGTAAAAAAGGAAAATTAAACACTGCTTACAGAGTAGTACCTGATATGCATTCCCATCCCAAATAGCAACAATCAGGGATTGAACCTGATGGCCTCTTCGTCCAAAGCAACAAAAGCAAGACTGAAAACCAACCAAGCATACACTAACTATGGTGATTTTATGACCAGTACCCAGGGAAAGTTACAGCTGTGAGATGTGGACCCTGAAGGGCTTGGGTGGCCCTGACCCCTGGCTTCTTGCTTCTAGGATAGAGATCCCTGCCCCACACCTGCCCCCGGGTTCATACTCTGTTTACACTTAATCCTGTTCTAAACAGGAAATCTCATTCTCTCTGGTCCTGAGAGACTTCCTGCCGGTGTCCTCACCTCTATCCCATCCTTCCTGTCCTTCCTGAAAAGCTGCAGTGATTCCCTGATCCAAACAGTTTTCACCTATCCTCAAATTTCCTAAAGCTGGGGCTCAGGTGCTACCACCTGGGGTGATGGGGGCTAGAAATGGGGACAGTCCACATGGACACCTTCCCCGCAGGTCAAAAGTCAAAGCACCCAAATTCCAAAGACACCTCTTTCTGTCTCTGTTTCTGTTTGTTTCTGTCTCTGTCTCTGTCTCTGTCTCTGTCTCTCTCTCTCTCTCTCTCTCTCTCTCTCTCTCTCTCTCTCTCTCTCTCTGTCCACCCCATACATACACAATAAAATGCCTCATTAAGAATTGTCCTGTAACATGGAATGACATTTGGTATAAAGGTTAGACATTTTATTAAAATCATGTCACCTGTTTGTACTTTCCTGATGTGACAATCAAAGGTGTAGAGTAGCATGTACTCAGTATTCCAGCTCTGTGGAGCCCCACCCAGTGTCCCCACTAAACTGAGCCACCTGTGCCCATCTCTGACCTGGATCACCTAGCTGGGAGTAGTTCTTGGGAGATCTGTTGATTGACTGACTGCCAGAGAATCTCATGGAGAACCCCTTTCCCAAGTGAAGGGGAATAACTCCTGCTTAGCAGAGCAGATTCCCAGGACAGAGGAGGAGCTGAGATTGCTGGAGCCTCTGGAACAGTGTTCCTTCTCCAAGGATCCCTCAAGCTTTATGCAGACCTCAAGGAGGCTCTGACCTCAGAGGCCCCCATGAAGCCAAGAGTATTCTTTCCTCATTTCAGTATGTGTAGAGTTGAGGGTTCCTAAGTCTTTCAGCTTCCAGAGCTTGGTGTCCTCGTAGAGACTAGAGGGGCCAGGTTAGGAGCAGTGGGGGCAGGTGGAAGACAAAGGAGAGGAGAGCAGGATGGAGGTGAAGACAGCTGGGGGTGGAGAGAGGAGGCAACCAGGAAGAGAGCAGGACAGGGAGTGGCAGAGCAGGATTTTCATCCCTCTGGGATAAAAGAAGTGCCCAGATCAGGCAGCACGCTTGTCCTCTGCTCCCTGCAGCTCTACATCCAGCAGCTATGGCCCTGGCCCAGTGTGTCCCGCTGCTCCTGTTGTCTTCCTTGGCTGTGGTGGTGGCTCTGAGCCATGTGGGTAGTGCTAGACCCCAACGAGAGACAGCACAGGGCCTTGTGCAGAAGGCGGACACCAATGAGAAGGATGTGCAACAGATGGTGGCCTTAGCCCTCAGAGTCTACAATGCAGCCAACAATGACCAGCACCTCAGCCGCACAGTGCAGGTGGTCAGTGCCCATCATCAGGTGAGTGTTCTCTGGGGCTCAAGTGATGGTTGGGCTTTTCCCTGGGTGGCTTGTGTTTGAAAGAAAGCCTGCCCACTGCCCTCCAGGTATACCCCCAACTGCACTCTGCAGACCAACCCCAGCTTGCTATGCAGCAGAAATCCCTGCTTGCACTACCCCAGCTCTTGGCAGCTGTATCCAGAGCCTCTGATCTGCTGTGGGGCCTGGGTCATTGCAGGTACAGTGGATGGCTCCTTCTTTAGGTGCTGTTGTAGTCCCAGCTGGTAGAGGCAGCTGATGCCAGGACAGGGTCAGAGACTCCCAACTTAGAGCTGACTACCACAACCTGGTCTAAGATCGGTGTGAGCGACAAACCAGTATAAAACTGCTGTGCGACCACACAGCAGGGACATGGCCTCATGCCTGCTCCATGCTCTCCTCATCTCCACCCCCCATGCTTCAGCTCCTGGCCCTGACATGATCTCAGATCAGCAGAGCAGTTGCAACAGGAGTAGAGGGCACCCTGGACCCTGTGACTATCTCTCTTGTGGTCACTCTTGGCCACAGGGGCTCTGCCCCCGGTTCCTCATAACACATGGAGCTTGAGTGGGTTGTGTGCCTTCTTCTGACCCTTAGGATGCACCCCACAGTTGACTCTGCATGCCCACAAGGACCTGCTCTCCATGTCCAGGACCAGGCTGGCCTCAGCGTGCCACACTCACACTCAGTCACCCACAGAGCTTCACGTGTGTGGCCAATGTCTTCTGAGGACATTTCTGGGCTCCGTAGCCTGTCCTGACTCAGTCTCCTCTCCCCTGGAGCAGCTGCCCTGTGCCTCCTACCTTGGCCAGTTGAGGCTCTACCCTGCTAGGGACACAGATCTTTATCCACACTAAGGGCTCTGGGTAAGGTTGAATGCTGAAAGGGTGTGCATGCTAGGTTCCAGTGTGCACCCAGAGCTGGGCACAGAGCCCTGCCTCCTGGAGAGCCCTGCTGCTCCCTACAGTAGCCTTCCCTCCTGTAGTATGTTAGGGAATCCAGTCCTTGCTGCTGTCTGCTCTTTCCCTGTTCCTGCTCTTACTCTTCTGCAGAAGACTTCTTGGAGCAGGTCCTGCGTCTGTCTCTTGGGAATGAATGGTTTGCATTCATCGGGGGTTGACTTCACACCAGTGAGTGCAGGCTGAGCCCCAAGAAACACAGTGACCTCAATACATGCAGCAGCTGCCCTGTGTGAGGGAGGTGGATGGGTCTCCGAGTGGCTCCTGTTTTCCCTCCCTTAGGTCGTGGCTGGAACAAACTACTACTTGAGCATGGAGATCGGCAGAACCACATGTGTCAAGTCCCAGTCCAAACAGGCTGACTGTCCCTTCCAATCAAAAGATCTGCTAAAGGTCTGGGTCTGAGGGTGGCCCAGCCATTCTCCCATGTAGTAGGGGTGGTGAGCGTGTGCTCCTGTGTGCACACGAGGCCCATGTGTATGTTGTGGGGTGTGTGTGCACACTTGTGGGTCACATGGGGAGCAGCGTGTGTGAATATGAGGGTATGTGTGTGCATATCTGTGCTCATTTGGCAGCAGAGCAGCACCATGCACACAGGGTTGGTCATGGAAGTGGGGTGCTGGGAAGTGCTCCCTGCATTTCGCGTGTTCCTGCTGGGTCGGTGTGACAGCAGCAGGGCTGGTGAGGAGGGAGTCCTAGACTTGCCCAGCCCAGTGCCAGGCTGGTCAGGTCAGGCCTGAGAGGGCTGAGACTCTTCACTGCCTTCAGCTTCACTATCTTCTGACATCCAGGTCCCAGGAGCCTGCAATATGGGCGCTAAGTCTTTGTCACCCTGCCCACCCACCTGTTTCTGGGCCCCATCCCTGGCTTTCCCCTGAGTGCCTCTCAGTGCTGCCCTGGACTGAGGTGGAGGAGGTGGGGTGGTGAACACCTACCTTGCCTGTGACCGCTGGGCTCCTGGCCCTGTAGGGCTGCTCCCTCTCCCTGGGGGCCATGGGGTACAAGGAGCTAGGATCTCTGAGCTGGGGACAGCACCACTTAGGGACTTCCGCTCCACCACTCCTCCTTTCTAATGTCTGTGGCTGGAGTCCTCCCTCTCATCTGAAGCCCCTTTCACCATCTCTCTTTGGCAGAATCAACACTGTGACTTTGTGATCTACAACAGGCCTTGGGACGACTACATCTCTGTGACCAGTTTTAGCTGTCGTGATGCCTGAGGTTCTGATTCATGCTGGGCTGCAGAGTGCCCTTACTTCAGCCAGCTCCTGCAGGGTCCCTAAGTCTGTGATGGAGCCCTAACATACTCCAGCAGTCTTTCTGGTGTCCTAACACTGCTGGTCTTCTCCTGGCAGTGTGGATACCCACAAGCTCTACCCTCTCCATTTCTTCTTGATCTCAACCACACCTATGCAAGGCTGACCCTGCCTTGCTCAATAAAAACATGCACCAGCTCCTCTTGAGTCCTGTGGTCTCAGGATGCAGGGGAATGTTTGTGGGGAACATGGTCTGGACCCACTCAGCCACTTGTGTAGGTCAGGGTCAGGGCTTCCCCTTTGGAACTCCTGGATCTTGGGGGAATGAAGAGCGGATGGCTGGGGACATAGTTACCCAGCACTCTGGCCCCTGGACATGGACAGGGCAGGAGGGGCCCAGGATGCTGGCTTGACACTGGTTGAGCCTTGGAATAGAAATCAGGGTACACAGAGTTGGGTGCTGGGCATGGCTCGGCGGACCTCACCCATGTGTGTAGAGCTAGTCCCTAAAGGACAGCCTCTCCCTGCTCACCTTCCCTGAAGACAAAATGAATGGAGCTCCTAGTCCACATTTTCCCATGTAGGATCTGGGCCTCTCCTGAGACAAAGGGAATGTGCATCAGTGTATGGAACTAGTGGAGAAAAACTCCAGCCTAGACCCAGGATGGCGGCCCTGGGTCACAGGCAGGTGATACCTCCACACCTCGGCATGTGCATCCCAGCTCCCACTCGTGGGCACCCAGCGCTATTACTCTGTGCGGAGGTCAGCTGGATCCTCCTCCCCGCAGCCAGCAGTGCAGTGTTCAAAACAGAAATGGGCTGCATGCACTGGACTTGCTTGTCCTTCCAGGAGGTTGAGCTCATAGGTTGTTTGGTGGCAACATGGTTGCACAGAACAGGGACATTATGTCCTAAACTCCATGCTCTGTGCCCCTTCCCTCCTTGCCCTCCAGGATGCCAGGGGAAGAGGAGAAAAGGCTTGGTGTCCTGGAAACTGGGCCCTGGTCTCATACGCACACATATCCACACACTCGGTGCATTGGGAAGAGCTGGTGGCCACTGCCAGGGATGCTAAGGATGAGTGACGAAGGGCAGCACATCGAGGGTCTTTTGGTGTGAAGGCCAAGCCCACAGTGAGGTGGAGCCCCTCCTAAAGCCCATGTCCTCTCTGCTCTATCTTTTGCCTTCCTACCATGGTGTTTCAGACACCAGTCTCTGGTGAGGGAGAGAACAGTGCCCAGTGTCTGGCTCCCTTGTTGCTGTACAGTGAAACTGACTGGTTCGAGGACTCCATGACCAGGCCTATGTGGGCCCATGAAGGTGGGCAGAGCAACAATTGAAGCAGAAGTGACCTTCACTCAGTGTCCCTGTAAGAGGGACTTGGAATTTGTCCCAGTGAAGATCTCAAGTGACCACAGTCACCTTCCAGGTCTCTTCCTTGGGATATTGGGTGGGTGGTAAGTGCACGGAGTCCCTCTTTTCCCTATGCCCATTCCTTCTTCCCTCAGATAATGGATTGGCCACAATCCTATCATGCAAGTTGATCCCCTGATCTCCAGAAGCTGGTGCTGGGGCCCTGGACCTTGGGCTTGGGGTGAGCTGAAGAGCCACCAGTCACTCAGACCTGGGGTCACTGCAACCTACACATCTTGGAGAGGAGCCCAGAGCTCCTGTTTCTCTCATCAGAGATTTGCTCTTATACCATAAATGTTAAGTTTTTCACATGTCTGTATTTGATGCAAGGTTTCCATATAATGAGCCAGAGTGTTGCGTGCAGCACAAGGTCAGACCTTGGGACATGTAGATCTTTCTCCAGGGATGGGATTCCACATCATGGGGACTGAGCTCCAGTCACCCCAGATGCACCAGTTGGAAGGAGACCAAGACCTGCCTGCTGGACCTTCCTGAGGCCAGGCTAGCATGGTGAGTTGGATGAGGTGTTGGCCACCAAGCAAGAAACATCAGGTGACAGTGACAAAAGAACATCCAGGACCTGCTGCTGGGTGCATATATATTCTGCAGGAGTGAATCCCAGGGAGCCCAGGCTTTGCAGGAGCTGGTGGGGAAATCTCCTTTGTCCCTTAGAGTTGGTGCATACCTGAGAGTTTATGCAGAGGGGCAGCCTGCATACCGACAGGAGAGGCCGAGAAATCACACTTGAAGACAAGTACACCAAGAACAGACTCATCGAGAAGTACGTGTACTCCAGTCAGTGGGTACTGCTGATCCCCACTCCCTGTGGGTGTCCTCTGCACCTGAGGGTACATGAATGCCCCTGGATGGGCCGCGTCGTGCACTGAGTACCATGGCCAGCAGGGGGCAGCACATTCCTTCTCAAGCACTATGAGTCTGGGCTCCAGTGATGCCTGCTCTACAGAGGGGCTGGGTCCTACAGGGATCAGCTCTGTCTTCAGGAGAAGCTGTGCACCTCAACACCAGGCTCTGTTCTTGCTGCTGGAAGGCCCACTCCTTGGCCCTGATCTGCAATCCTAGGCCCAGGAAACAACAGGCATAACAGAGAGAGGCAAATGCCAGCAGAGGGCAGCAGTCTCCTGTTCCACAGCTCCTCCCTCCTCTTCCTACTCTGGGATTCTGGGAGCTGCTCCTGCCAGGCAGCTCAGCAGGGCCTGGAAGGGATCCACGAGGACACAGGAACTTTCTCGAAGCAGGTGACAGAGACCCCGTGTAACCAGGGGACACGTCTGGCATTTGCTGTCTTCCATGCACCCCCTCCTTTCTCTCTGCTCTGTTTCTCCTCTCCCTTGTTCATGCAGCTTTCTCCTTCTTCCTGTCAGGGCTGCAGGACAGAGGCAGAGTGTCAGGGATTCTTGTGGTGGATTTGAGCACTGTCCTGCTACCTGAGATCCCTGCAGGTGAGCACCCCTCCTCCTCCCAAAGGCCTGAGAATTCCAGTTCCTCAGATTCCTATGTGCTGGCCCCAGCTGTGCTGATTGGAGTCACACTGGTGATGGAAGACTGACTGGAGTTTTTCTTTTCCGGGCTGGCCTACCTCACCTCGTTAGCTTGCATTCTATTTCAGAAGGTTTCACTGATGACCAGTGACCATGGTCATGTGCTCATTTCAAAGAGGAAGTGGACAGTGCTCAGGAGCCCTGGGCACAAACAGGCCCTGTGGCCCATGGCCTCACTGTGACATGACCTGGACATGCGATTCTGCTGTGATCCCGACATGTTGGCATCTGTAGCTGGACATCTTTATAGATTCCAGTTTCTGCTCAGCAGTTTAGGGAAACATCTTTCAGCCTTTTACCCAGAAAGGAGGCCTGGCTTCCAGATAGGATAGGCAGGGTTAGTCCTGAGTGGCCCTGTGTCTGCACTCACTTGGCCTGGCTCTGGCCACACAGTCACATACCTCCAACCTTGCAGAAAGCCAGCTTTCGGATTCTAGGCAGGAGCTGTGCCTTAGTTGCTTCCTGACAACCGAGCCTTGCATTAGTTTCTTTACTCCCTGACTCCAGAAGTGGAAAGTTATGCTGCAGGCTTACAGTTTTGCTACCTCCTCAGTACGGTCCAGACCAGGTGTGTGTTCATGTCAGTGCAGAAAGTGGTTTTGTTGCTTAAACACACAGCATGAGATTCCACCAGAACTTGGTGTCATTTTCCCCTCTCATACTGTCATGTATCTTAGGGAAATGGGCCTGGCTGGTCCTGGTCCACTGGGCATGCTGGCCTTGCTTCTGTGGCTGGTTGGGTCTGGGCCTAGCTCCATCTGTCTTCCTTAGGGAACCAGAGGCTGTGTGTGTGTGCATGAGTGTATTCTGCAGTGCTAGTGGAATGTGAGAGTCGCTCCCAGCCTTCCCTTGTGCAGGAATGAGAAAGAGGCTGCATCTCTGCTGGGAGCTCTGCAGGGTCACAGCAATCTGCAGAATTCCATGAGAGCACTATCCAGTCCAAGGCCCGGCCTGCTGTGGATGTCCAAACCACATGGGTGGTCCTACCTCTGAGGGGTGCCTGCTGTACCCTAGCATATGATTCAAGAGATGGGTCTGCACTGCTTTTGTTGTTTTGGTCATTTCACTCTAGTCTATAACGCCTTACACCAATAAAGCATTAATAAAGCCAAGCAACCTTGGGAAATGGCTTGGTAAACAAATTCAAATGTATTTCATTCCCATAGATTACTGATAGCTTTTAATCTTTTGGGGAAAGCACTCCCATGTAGGTGTGTTCAGGAAGCACCATTTCTTACCCTTGGATGTGGGTTCCTTGTGTGTATGGCACAGTGAAGCCACTCAGAACACAGGGCAGGGGACAGATGTTGAAAGCTGTTAGTGTGGTGTCAAAGAACCATCAATACCCGAGCCTCATCATCTTAGCACCTCTCCTGCAGCTGCCACCACACGTCTCAGGCTGAGCCATGCATGAGCACAGCATTTATTTCTCATGGCCCTGGAGGCTGGGTGATCTAATACCACAGTGCTTCCTGAGAGGCTTGGTGCTGGGTCATCCCAGGGAGGAAGAAAAAAGAACAGAAGGGCTGAGAAGTGGGGAGTGAGGTGACTCATCCCTATGTGAGGAGCCCATGTCTGGATTGAGGCACAGCATACTCTACAGACCAAGTCTCTTCACCCACCACTCTCAGGTTTCTACCTCAACACCCTTGCACTGGAGACCAATCTTCTGACCCAAGCCTCTAGGCACTCACTGACACTGCAGCTCCCAGGCCCACGCCGCCTGCAACCTTGCCTCTGCATGAGCCCCTATCCATTTATGATGGAGGGCTGCAAATTAACACTTGTGGGAATTGGAACTTGTCTCCAGAGGAGGAGGCGTCAACCCATCTGAGTTTCTCTATACTGCATTTCTGTGTGAGCGTTTGCATTTTTGAAGCTGCCGCTGGTGATCTCTCCACACTGTGCCAGCAGCAGGTGGCCTGAGCATGGACAGGTACCCCACAGAAGTTGTCCCAACCCCAGGCCATCCTCCAAACCAGAAAGGAGACCATGGCCTCCCAGTGTCTGACTCCTCCCTGCTCTAATCCACCCTCCCAGTGCTTGCACAAGCAGTATTGCTCTTCCCTGCTTATAATTTGTACAGAGCAGTAGCCCATGACCCAAGTGTGGCTTCCAAGTTCCATGTGTGCCTGACAGCTGCCACCAGCCTGTCTTCCATGCCTATTCTCCACAACTGTGTCCCCATTTGCTGAGAAGCCTGTGACTTCATAGCTCCTCTGTCTGCAACTCTGCCTCCTGTCCCTCCCTACCCATCCTCTCCCTCCAGTCCCAGCACAAGTGAGGACACCTGCAGGAGCCCCTTTCACCACCTCCCACTCTGCACATCCCCCTCTTAGTGGAACTTCTTCTGTAGTCCCTGGGTCTCAGTACCCTGCAGCCCTGTGATTGCTACTTGCAGCTTCTGAGGTACCTGGCTCCATGCTGGGCACCACTAGGCATAATTTCCTGAAACAGGGTATGAACTGGTGGCCAGACATGAAATAAAACCCAACTTGTGTCCAAAATTTATTTTGCATCATTTGTATATTATGTTAATCCTTTTTTTCTATTTTTAATGGGGCTGAGGATTGAGCCCAGTGCCCTTGGCTCATCTCATTCTACCCTCCCACCCACACTTCTTTCCTTGGTTGGGTGACACAGCATTCTTTGTGTTTGGGAAGAGGAAGTCCAATTAGGAAGGTCTTTACCTTAGGCCACTGCTGCAGAATCCAGTGGGTCTTGTCACCTCTGGGAGTGCCAGGAAAGGAAAGGCTTGGGGACACGGCTGTGTACTCAACCAAGTTTTGACCGAGAAGAGTGAGACAGAGGTTGTGCCTTGGCCACATGTCCCACAGCTCACCCTGAAAGTCTCCGATCAGTAGGGTGAGAAGGAGGCTCGCATTGCCCTAAGCCAGAAGCTGGCCTTCAGGAAGCTGTACCTGTCACAGTGCTCAAGTGTGGATGTGGAGTCTTCTCCACATCTGGGTGCTGAGGGCTTGATCCCCAGCACAAGCCTCTGAGGAGGTGCTGGGATGTTTAGCAGGTGAGGCCCGGAAGGAAGTCATGTGCTAAGGGCTCAGCCATGGAGGGGGACACTGGGTCACCTGACTTTCTGTGCCATCCAGCTGCCACGAGGGGAATGGCCTCCACTTCCAGCCCGGCACTGTGATAAGCAGCCTTAGTGCAGTCCCAGAGCAGCAGGGCTGAGAACCCAGGGCCTGAGGCTGTGGAAATGAGGAGCCAACCACCAGCTATCCCTGCACCCAGGTATATTGCATCAAATACTTTATCCCAGTAAAAGAAAGCTGTCCAGCATAATAAAGGCAAAATATGAGGAGTGAAGGGCTTGGTTATTTTGATATCTGGCCTGAAATCGACACTTTCTTTTCTTGGAAGCATGCCTCCCACCCACCATGGTACATACGACAATGTGTGCATAGTACATGCAGGAGTCTTTAGTTTTGATGGAATTGGATGAAATGGAGCTTCTTGACCTCCATCATCTGCAAGGCATACATGTTCAGTGTGTAAGCATCTATGGCAAGGGTGTGTGTGTGTGTGTGTGTGTGTGTGTGTTGGCACACATACGTCATCCTGATGAAAATAGCAATGCCAGAGAAGACAGGGTGAGGTGATGGCCTGGGTGGTGAGGCAGCCGGAGGAAACCCTTATTTCACAGGAGCTCCTCCTGCAGGTTCCCTGAGCTCCTTAGTGTGGTGCACATTCTGTGGTCACACCAGTTTGGAAGCTCAGTGCTAGGTGACTGCTCAGTCAGAGCAGCATTGTCTGTTCAGTCTTCAGCCCACCAATCTCAAATCAAGGAAACCCAGGAATGTCTGAATGCTCCTTTATGTATGAAAATTGATGAGGCCTCTTCCAAGTTTGATACAGCATAGAAAACTCATGCGTCCTTACTAATTTGGAGTTGAGAAGCAGAAAGAGGACATTTGACAGAACTGCTCGTGTGTTTGACAGACTGGTGGATCTGCCCTTTGCACTTACAGGAAGTGATGGTGTGGTTCTCTTATCACAGGAAAACACACATGATGGCATATGAGCTGAATATGAAAACAGAGGGGGAAGTCATCCCACAGTCCTGTCCAGTAACTGACCAATAAAATTACTGTGTAAGTGAAAGCCAGGTAGACCGTAGAAGAAGAAACTTGTACTGAGGGGCTGCTGTTGTTTTTTTCCTACTCACAATTTGCTTGGACAAGTAAAATATTGTTGTTTAAACAATATTTTATTTCCTTAAATACACAACTGAACCAATGGCATAATTTTATCTCTTGGAAACTACTTTTCAGTCCATGTAAATATTAGGCCTCGCTAGCGTGAAAGCCTGCTTCTCAGTATCAGATGCTCCAGATGAGTGTTTCACCATGACCTCACTCTACACATCCTTGACATTCTGTGAAAGCATTCCAGGAAGACTTTAGTCATGATGGAATAGTCAAGACTGAATCCTTACTAATGATGGAGAGGCTCAGCAAGACAGCTCACCCACATGTTCAGGAGGCGTGGAGGGCGGAGGAGGATGTCAGAGGTTTGACTCCAGATCAGGTCTGGGTAAAAGCTGTGATTTGGGGCACATGGAGTGGGTCTAAGCTGGAGGACTAGAGGAGATGCTGCTATAGGTGCCAGCACCTCTCCTGAGAACATATTACTGTGTTCAGAGGTTTTGCAGTTCAAGCTTCTCTCCTTATAGCATCTGTGGTGGACTGACAACATGATCAACTTAGAACACCCAGTGGAACTGGACCAGCTTGGTGTCTAGTGTGGGAGGCCCACCTGACAACTGTTGCTAACATCAGAAAAGTGAGAACTGCAGAGGAAAAACAGAGCTGTTAGGGAGCTGTTTGTTTCTCTGGAACATTTGTTTCTCTTGGAGGAGCTTGTTGTGCTGGTTTTCCTGATAAAAACACAGGTGCTCTCATTATTCAAGGAGCCCAAAGCTTTGCTTGCTGTTCTTGAGAATGGTTATGGTTCACTTCTGGGTAACTCTGGTCTTTATGTTAAGCATAGCTTCCTGGCTCCAGAGGAAAAGGTTTACTGTTCAGTGTTCTGGAGAAGCTTGTCTTGCTCACTTTCCTGCTATGGACTCAGCAGTTCTGATCCTCAGAGGAGCTTGGAACCTCTTTGTCCCTGAGGATGGCTGTGGTACCTTTTGAGGAATACTCTGTTCTTTGCTTTAAGCTTTGCTTCCTGGCTCCAAGATAGATTCCTCGACATGCTAGTACAGATGTTTTATTCCACTGGCACAGACTTCCTAGTTTCCACCACTGAGGGGCATTCTTAGCGTAAATCTGTGAAATAGGCCTGCATAAAACTTTGTAATGGGCTCTAGGCCTCTGGTTGGGTTTTCAGGAGTGTTGTTATTTGTTCTAGGTTTTTAGCTGGATTCATGCAGGAAATCCAGGCCCTCAGCTGGATTCCTTTGGTCTTTAGTATGTGGACAGATTTCATGCACTATCTTTGGATCTGACAATTTGGATGACTATTATATAATAATTCAATAATTATGTGGTATGTATCATTTACCTTGCAAATCCCTGACCACAACAGTGTCTGATGAACAATTTCCCCAGAGACCACTTTCACTTCTTCAGTTCCATGCTGACTTGGAAGCACCAGGCAGACAATCAGGTATGACAGGGAACTGAAGAGCATCCAAACTGGAAAGCAAAAAGAGAAATCCTTATAATCTTCAGATGAAATGATCTTGTGTGCAGAACCCCTTGAAGATTCTGCCAACAAGCTAGTGGAGCAAATAAATGAATTCAGTAATATGGCAGAATACAAAACCAATATGCAAAAGCAAATGGCATTGCTTTACATCTACAACCAACTGTTGAAATGGAAATCAAGGAAGCAATACTCTTTTAAAAAGCTACACAAATGAAATGCATATGAATAAATTTAATCAGAGAGGTAAAAGATTTTTTATAATGAAAACTCAAAAATAGTGATGAAAAAATTGAAGAAGATAAAAAATATGAAAAGATATCCCATATATATGGACTAAAAGAATCAAGATTTTCAAAATATCAATATTAACTGAAGAAATCTACAGATTCAATCTCTATCAAAGTATCAATGACATTATTCCAAGAACTAGAAAATGCAATCCTAAAATTTGTATGCCACTAACTCCCCTCCACTAGTCAAAGCAATATTCAGCCAAATCAAAAAGCAGTAAGCATGCTATCAGCAGGAAAACAGATATACAGACCAATCGAATAGAACGTAAAGTCTAAAATTAAACCCAAGCATGTACAGATCCTTAATTTTGAACAAGGCTGCTATATGTAATAAGCATTTGCACTTATGTTTCCTGCAGGTATAGTCACAACAGCTGGGGAATGTAAAAAGAAAACCAAGTATTCATTGACTGATGAATAGATAAAGAAAACATGTCATAGGCATAATCAGAATGCTTCTTAGTTATAAAAGAAAAATGAAATTCTGACATTTGTAATGAAATAGACAGAACTGGGAATCATCGTTAAGTGAAAGAAGTGAGGTTCAGAAAGGAAGCTCACACCTTGCCTCTTCCACTTGTGGAATCCTAAAGTTTGATCTCAGAGAGGCTGAGAGAAAGAAAGGATGGACCAAAAGTGTGGGTGTGGAAGAGGACGGAGAGATAGGGAAAGTTTAATCAGTGTGCACTGTTATAGTTAGTCCTCATAGTTAACTAATGGATGTTATCCATGGCAGTTAGATAGCTGAAAGTTCTGCTAGGCAATTATATACTACAGTGACTATACAGCACAAGTTTATACTGTACATTCAAGAAGCTAGGAGAATTTCAAATGTTCTTCTGAAGAAACAAAAGGTATTGGTTTTGTCAATGTGTGCTTTAAATAATATTGATGTGTATTTTAAATAGCAATTTTACATATCTATGTATTACAGTGTAATGTTTTGAAACATAAAACATATGCTGGCCAGATTTAAATGATAAGAGGAGGACTCTGGGTGACCCAGGAGACACTGCCAAGCTGTAACCTGTGGGCCTAATGTGCAGAGTTTCCTGATGCCTGGTTCAACCATTTAAGAACATAGGAGAACTCTGGGTGGCCAGGACTCCGGTGAGCTGCATCCTTTGGCACACAGCACAGACATGGAACTTGTGCTTGCCCTGGTCCTACCTTTGAAGAACTTAGGAGGATTCTAGGTTGTCTGCAGGCCTCTGGAAAGCTGCACCACTTGGGCCTAGTGCACACAGGCACAGGGAGTTTTTCTGTTGTCTGGCACAACCTTTTAAAAACGTAGGAGGACTCTGGGTGGCCCACAGGGCTCTAGTAAGCTGCAAACCTTGGCCCATCGTGCACAGGCTTGGGGCTTTTGCTGTCACTGCTCCCACCTTCTAAGAACTTAAGAGGACCCTGGGTGGCCGATGGGACTCTGCTGAGCTGAGACCTGTGGGTACAGCATGCCCAGGCATGGAGCTTTCTTGGCAAATGGCCCAATCATTTAAGAACTTAGGGGACCTGAGCCCAGCAGCCAGGCATAGAAAGTCAAATTTGACCTCAGTGGAGCTAGACTTGCTGAAGTGAGGTGTACTGCTAGGCCTAGCTCCAGAGAAGGCAAAACCTTGGCACACACAAAACAAGAATCTCTGACACAGGAGAGATAATTAAAAAGCAGACTCTTCAGAGAGAGGCTCTGATTGCAGTGGTAGAGCTACCTACTATCAAACTTTCACAAGAGAGCACCGCAGAAATCAAAATAAAGATTTCTTCTGGAAATAGAAAATGACCAAATGAAGGAGCAAGATGAAATCTCAGGCCCCAAGTCCACCTGGAACAAATCCAGGAGACATTAGCATAGAAGAAATTGGAAATCACACATATGAAGTCTCTGAAATGATAGCAACTGAAGTAAAGAAACAACTGCAGAAGGGTATAGTGGAAATCAGATCAGAAATAACTTCTGAAGAGAAAAAGAAATGATAACTATAATGAAAGAATTACCAAGTGTTTCTAAGTAAGATGCTGAAAAAATATAAAGGAGAGTAGAAAAATGATGGAAACTTTGAATGAGCAATATGGGAAAGAAATAGAACGCATGAAACTGATTCAAAGAGATAGCCAGGAAATCAAAAACTCCATTAAATGTTGGCAAAACTATTTGAATGAAAGTGAAGGTAGATTTTCAGACCTTGAAGACACTGCTGCAGCTAATGAGCAGGTAAGGAAAGCTCTCTTAAAAACAAATTGGATCAAGGAAATAATAATGCAATAGCTACAAAATGATGCAAACGTGAACCACATAAGACTAAGAGGCATCAGTGAGAAAGAAGGAGCTAACACAAATGACATAAAAAGAATAAGGACAGAAGTAACTGCAGAAAACTCCCCAAATATGGGGAAATAACCTTGCATTCAGTAACTGAAGTATATAGAACTCCAAATAGTGTCAACCCAATTAAATCTATACCCAGACAATTAATAATCAAGATCCCAGAAATTCAACACAAAAACAACATACTAAAAGTAACCAGAGAAAAGAAACAGATCACATTTAAAAGGAAATCCATGACAACAATAGCAGATTTCTCAGCACAGACCATCAAGTCAAGAAAAACATGAAGTGAAGTACTCCCATCCCTACAGAGAATAAATTCCAACCCATAATGACATACCCTGAAAAACTATCTTTCAAAATTAATGAGAGGTAAAATACTTTCATGACAAAGAACAATGAAAGAAATTCATGATGAACAAACCAAACCTACGCAGAGTTCTAAAAGACATTCTAGAAAGGGATCAAAATGACCACAACTCCAAATTTGACAACAGAAAGAACCGACCAAACAGGGTAAACAATTAAAAACAGAGAAAACTAGGGAACCAAGAAAGGAAAATAACATGGAATATATAAGCCACCAATGTGAATGGACTCAATTCAACAATTAAAATAAATAGATTGGCAGAATGGATCAAGATACAATATCCAACAATATGCTATATACAAGAAACACATTTCACCCATAAAAAAATTCATAGACTGAAAGTCAAAGGATGGAAAACAACACTACATGCTCCAGGATCTCAGAAAAAGCAAGGGTAGCTATTCCGTTTACAGACAATCTGGACTTCAAACTAAAAGTGACCAAACAGGGTAAAGAAGATGACTATATACTGCTTAGGGGAAAACTTCAAGAGGAAGAGATAACAGTCATAAATATATATGCACCAAATATGGGAGCACCCAACTATATAAGTCAAGTTATAATAGACATGAAAGATCTAGTAGCCAATAATGCAATCTTTTTTTTTTTTTTTTTTTTTTGCATTTTAAGGAAGAGTCTACAGGGTGTTCAGGATCTCACTACTAGAACAGACTCGTAGTGATCCACCTTTTACAGCCTCCCAAGGGCTGGAATTACAGGCACATAACACCATGCCCAGTCTCAATTGCCATCTCAGTGTGCCATGGGGACAGGGCTGGCACGGCAAGCCAGGGGATCAAACCCCCAGACCCTGAACCTGCTTATAGGCACTTTAATCTGCTGAGCTATTTGACTGGCCCTCAATAACACGATCTTAACAGGCAACTATAACACCCCCTTATCTGAAAAAGATTGGTCATCTAGACAAAAAATTAGCAAGCAGATAACTGAACTCAATCAAACAGTTGAACAAATGGACTTAGTGGAGATACACAGAGTGTTCCACCCAACAACATCTGAATGCACATTCTCTTCAATTCCATGTGGACACTCTCCAAAATATACCACATACTAGTCAATGGATCAGGGTTAAGTAAATGCAAGACAACAGAAATTATTCAATGCCTATTATCTGACCACAGTGCAGTGAAACTAGTAATTAATGACAAAAGAAACCACAACAACCTCATAAACATATGGAAATCAAATAACTCCCTCCTCAGCAACCAATAAGTTACAGATGAAATTAAAGAAGAAATTAAATAATATATTCAATCCAATGAAAATTCAGATTTAAATAATGATAGATCCATCACCTCCAATATTCTTCACTTCCTTGCTGTGGAGGCATTCCAAATTCTCTCTTCTGGCTGCTTCTACTTCTATAATTAGACTTCCAAAAACATGCAAGTTTCCTTATTTCTATTTACTTCAGGCTACTGGATTCATGAGTCATGAGTAGGAACAGGCACTCCTTTATTATGGAGATTTTATCTGCAATTTTTGTAGTAGATTTTGCTTTACATTGTATTTGTGGGTAAGAAAGTCAATCCTGGCAAAAAACCAGACTCTTCACCTTGAAGCCTTCCCAGGAAGGCTTCCCAGGAATGTGTGATAATTTTCAGGGAAACATAAGGGTATCTCATGAAGACGAAAGCCCAGTGTATTCCACACTTGATTTTAACCAAAAGACTCAGAAGTGATGCCGGTGGATTCTAGAAAGGTTTACACTGTTGTTCATAAAATGGACTGTGTTGAGTGACAAGGGAGACCCAGAAGGCGATTTTTAGTTTGGTTTAGATACTATGAAAAAAGTGATTTCTCCAAGGTGTATTCAGGAAGTTGTACAAATGGGTACTTGTGCTTTTGGAATTTATGTTTCACAGAGCAACAATCAGTTATCTTGTTGCTATGATGGCTGTGGTTACTATTCAGGCTCAGATTTTCTGCATCAGTCCTGAACAGGTAGATAATTTTTTCCCGGCTCCAAGATCTCTAGTTAGCCTTATTTTAGAAGAAATTTGCTCCCTGGATGCATGAGCTTGTCAGCTGGATGGGCAGACTAGATTTGCTGCCATGCCTGGTTCAATTTTGTTCTTTATATGTAATTCACCATTGGTTGTAATAATGTGAATGAACTTTTAACTACTGTATACTTCAGAATAAAGTAGGAAATGCCGACAGCTGATTTCTCTATAGCACTTTGTCTTTCCAAACCTCAGCTACAACCACTGACTACAACCTTGACAGCTTGGCATGCTTTGCTCACCATCCTAGGCCTGCACTTGGCCTGGATTCTGGTCAGCATGTAGTGTGCGTCAGGAAAATTACCTGAGTGCTATACTGACACACAGATTCCTAGACCCTGCCCAGGCCTGCTGACTCTGCCTCAGGGAAGAATAGGCTTGTACTAACTGTAAGCAATGTGTAACTGGATGAAGGAGAAAGTAAAACCATGCAGCGAGATTGAAATACATATTTCATATTGTTTTTATTAAAAAAGAACATGTATTTTTGTGCATGTGTGTGTATGTGTTTGTGAATGTGTGTATATGGGTGTGTGTGTGTTCAAATAATTCCTTAAATTACCTATTCTGCTACATAAAAATATTTTGCTATTTATGCTAATGTGTTTATTTATACTAGTAATTCCTATTAGTTCATTGAAAAAGTTCTGTTATCTGTTGTTTCTTCTTTGTAAGAGAGAATAATTTTGTCTCAGAGTAACTACTTTGAAGAAAACAATACAGTGTATTAACTGTTGTAATTCTCTTATTATTTTGTTATGAATTTTTTCATAAAATAAAAATGGATTTCAGGATAGTTTCTAGGTCCTCCTACTTTCCTGAGCCAACATTTTGGAGTCTAACAACCCATTTATCACAACATAACATTCAGCATGAACTTCTGGTACATTTTGATTGCTCTACCTTTTAAAATCCACTTCCATGGGGCATTGGTGACACTGAATATTTTGGGGGAAAACAACTTACAGAAAAGAAATTTTCTCTGATTCAGATCTATTTTGCCCATCCCACAGCAAGTGAATCATTAAAACAAATTTGTCAGATCCAGCCCTACCCCAGGCCTGGTGAGTGTGTGGGAGAGCTTCCAGCCACCCTGAGCTGGTGGGATCTGTCTGGTCCAAATGCAGTCCAGCGTGGGTGAGACACTATTCCACCACTTTGCAACCCCCACAGCAATCCAAAGTTCCCCACACTCCTACCCAGTGAGTGAGAAATTTGGCCGCGTTCTTGGGGCCCCCAGATCCAGCCCTAGCCCAGGCCCAGTGAGTGTGGGAGAGCTTCCTCTCCCTGCTACTCCTCCTTGTCCCCTCCAGACTCAGCTCAGGCATGGTATACAGGCCTGGGGTAAAAATCTGCAGCTACAGTCCCTGCTGAGGAAGTAGGGGACAGAAACACCCAGCTAGTCCAGGAGCAGAACATCCTGCCAGAGGGGCACAACAGGTTCACTCCCAAGGGTGGCAGCAGGAAGGAGTAGAGCACAACAGCCAGACCCAAGCCAGGCACAGCTAGATAAATTCAAACTTTGTAGAACATGCACCTGAACTTCAGTATGTGCTAAGGTTATAACTGCACCAAAGCTCTACAACAAATGTCAGAAGACAGTTCTACATAAAATGATGAGAAGGAGCAAAATGCAATCTCAGACCCCAAGCCCACCCATAACAAGTACAGAGGACACTAACACGGAACAAATTGGGTATCACACAGCTGAAATCAACGAATCAAGAGCTTCTGAAAGAAACAACTACAGAAAGGTATAGAGGAACTCAGATTGGAAATGAAAAAAGAAATTCCTGAATTAATGGCATCTGTGGTAAAGAATCAAATGCAGAAATATATAGAGGAAACCCAATGCCCACCCAGAACAAGTGTAGAGGGCACTAGCTAAGCTCAAATGTATGAATTAATAGAATCAAAAGTAAATAAGCAACAGCAAAAAGTTATAGAGGAACTCAGAGCAGAATTATTTTCTGAAATAAAAAAGTATTCTTTGAACTAATAGCATCTGAGTAAAGAATCAAATACAGAAACAAAGGGAGGAAACAAAATCTAAAAAAAACCTCTGCAGTAAAAGAATTAAAAACTGCTTCAAAAGAAGACATCAATATAAAAAAATACAGGAGATTAGAAAAATTGGGGCCAGGGAGATGGTTCAGTGGAATAAGTGCTTCCCTGGCAAGTGTAAGGGCCTGAGTTCAATACCCAGTTTCCCGCACCACCCAAAAAAAAGAAAAGAAAAAAGAAAAATAACGGATTCCTTGAATGAGCAATACAGGAAAGGAATAGATAGCATGAAGCAGAGTCAAAGAGATATAGAGGAAATTAAAATCTCAATCACAAGCTTCCAAAACCTTTTGAGTGAAAGGGAAGACAGGGTTTCAGATCTTGAAGATGCTGGTGCAGCTAGTGAAAAGGTAAGAAAAGATCTCATAAAAACAATGAAGATGTAGGAAAAAATAATTCATCACTTGCAAGATGATGCAAAGATGAACAATGTGAGACTAATAGGTATCAATGAGAAAGAAGGAGTAAATACAAATGACATTAAAAAATATGGGCAGAAGTAATAGCAGAAAACTTCCCAAATATGAGGAAATAATTTGACATTCAGGTAGCTGAAGCATACAGAATGCCCCATAACCTCAACCCAATTAAAAACACACCAAGATATATAACAGTCAAGATCCCAGAATTCCAGTACAAGAATAATATACTGAAGGGCACTAGAGAAAAGAAGCAGATAACATTCAAAGGAAAACTCATCAGAATTATGGCTGAAGTCTCTTCACAAAACATGAAGGCAAGAAGAGCATGCAGCAGAGTACTTCAAGTACTCTATGAAAGCAAATTCCAGCCCAGACTACTATACCCTGCAAAACTCTCTTTCAAGTTTGATGGAGAAGTGAAATACTTCCATGAAAAAGAACAACTAAAGAATTTCATGATGCTAAAGCCAACCCTACACAGGCTACTGAAAGATGTTCTAGAGAGGGACGAAAATGATCAGAACTGCACGAATGAGATCAGAAGCAACAACTAAATAGGGAAAACAATTACACACAGGAAAAAAAGGAGTAAACATCAACAGGTAAATAACATGTCAATTGTAAGTCAATACATCTCAATTATAACCATCAATGTAAATGGACTCAAAGAGAAATAGACTGGCACAGTGGATTAGGAAACAAAATCCAACAATATGCTGTATACAAGAAACACATTTAACTCATAAAGACATTCATAGACTGAAAGTCAAAGGATGGAAACAATACTACACACCATAGTACCTCAGAAAAAAGCAGGGGTAGCAATCCTAATCTCAGACAGTCTCAACTTCAAACCAACAATGATCAAGCAAAATTAAGATGGCCACTATATATTTGTTAGGAGAAAAATAAAAGGGGAAGAGGTAACACTTATAAATATGTATGCACCAAGCATGGGAGCACCCAACTATATAAAGCAAATCTTAATGGACAAGAAAAATCTAATATCCAATACCACAATCTTAACATGAGAATTTAACAACCCCTTATCCCAAAAAGATAGGTCGACCAGACAAAAACTTAGCAAAGAAATAACAGAACTGAATCAGAGTTTGAAACAAATGGACTTGGTGAACATATACACAGTGTTCCACCCAAATACAGCTGAATGCACATTTTTCTCAGGTGCACATGGGTCATTTTCTAAAATAAACCACATGCTGGTCCATAGGTCATGCTTAAGTATATGCAAGAAAACAGAAATTATACCATGCATATTATCTGACCACAGTGCAATGAAACTGGAAATAAATGACAAAAAAAGCCAGAAAAAAACCTT
>NW_004524649.1:3250637-3251977 GCF_000260255.1 Octodon degus | reverse complement strand
CTACTCAGCAACCAATGGGTCACAGATGAAATTAAACAAGAAATTCAACAATATCTACAATTCAATGAAAATTCAAGCACAACTTATCGGAATTTATGTGATATGATGAAAGCAGTTCTCAGAGGGAATTTCATAGCTGGGAACAAATACATTAGGAAAACAGAATGAGAACAAATAAACACCCTAATGCTGCACCTCGAACCACTAGAACAGGAAGAGCAAACCAAACCCAGAGGCAAAAGGCGGTAAGAAATCTTAAATATTAGAACAGAAATTAATTCAATTGAGAGGAAGAAAAGAGTTCAAAGAATTAATGAAACAAAAAGCTGGCTCTTTGAAAGATTAAATAAATTTGATAAGCCCCTAGCTAACTCCATCAAAAAAGTAAAGAAAAAATTCAAATACAAGCAATAAGGAAAGAAAAGAATTACCACAGGAATTACTTGTTCCGTGTTATGCCTAAGATGTTTGTAATTACCACACCCAGTAGAAATTCGATGATTATCAATAGCTACTTTGAGAATCTTACTCTCACAGAATAGAAGACACAGACAAAATGGACATATTCCTAGAAAGGTGCAAATTACCAAAACTGAATCAACAAGATATAACCATTCTCAATGACCCAATAATAGTCAATGAAATACGAGATGTAACAAAAATCCTACCGACAAAGAAAAGTCCAGGTCTGGATGGATACACAGCTGAATTCTTCAAGAAATTTACAGAAGATGTAGTCCCTATACTCCTCAAACTCTTCCATGAACTTGAAAAGGAAGTAGTACTCCCTAATTCATTCCTGGAGGCAAGTATTATACTGATTCCAAATACAAGGAAAGACACAACTAAAAAAGAGAACTTCAGGCAAATCTCCCTCATAAACATAGGTGCAAAAAATCTCAATAAAATCTCAGCAAATAGAATACAGCATCTCATCAAGATCATACACCATGACCAGGTAGGATTCACCCCAGGGATGCAAGGATGGTTCAATATTTGAAAATCTATAAATGTAATACCCTACATCAATAGCGAGAAGACTAAAAACCACATAATCATCTCAATTAATGCAGAAGATGCTTTTGACAAAGTCCAACACTCATTCATGTCCTAAGTCCTACAGAAAATTTTAATAGAGGCTTCTACCTCAATGTGGTAAAAGCCATTTATGAAAACCCAATGGCTAACTTAATTCTTAATGGGGAAAAACTGAAATTTTTTAATCTTAGATCTTGTACAAGACAAGGATGTTCTCTATCACCCCTCCTACTCAATATAGTTCTGGAATCCTTAGCTACAACCATTAGACAAGAGAAAAAAATAAAAGGAATAAGAATAGG
>NW_004524649.1:3248737-3250475 GCF_000260255.1 Octodon degus | reverse complement strand
AAATTATCTTTATTTGCAGATGACATGATACTTTACTTGGAAGACCCAAAAAACTCCACCAAGAAGCTACTAGAATTAATACAGAAATTCAGTAGCATAACAGGTTACAATGTCAATACCCAAAAGTCAGTAGCATTCCTCTACACAGATAACAAACATACCAAAAGGGAAACTATAGAAATAATACCTTTTATAAGAGCAGCAAGGAAAATGAAATACCTTGGAATTCATCTAACTAAAGAAGTCAGAGATGTTTTCTAGGAAAATTACAGTACTTTCAAAAAAGAGATCATAGAGGATTTCAGAAAATGGAAGGAAATTCCATGCTCCTGGATAGGAAGAACCACCATCGTGAAGATGGCCATACTCTCAAAATTGCTGTACAGATTTAATGCAATCCCTATCAAACTACTACAAACATACCTCACAGACACAGAGAAAGCATTCCTAAAATTTATTTGGAACCAGAAAAGACCAAGAATAGCAAAAGCAATCCTGGAAAACAAAGAGAATGCAGGAGGTATTACAATTCCTGCCTTGAAATTATTCTACAAAGCTACTCTGATAATATCAACATGGTATTCGCAATGAAATACACCTGAAAATCAATGGAATAGATTAGAAGATGCAGAGACCTCTATGAACACTTTCAGCCACCTTATCTTTGACAAAGTGGTGAAACATACTCACAGGAAGAAAGATAGCCTCTTTAACAAATGGTGCGGAAAAACTGGCTCTCTACATGCCAAAAGCTAAAACTTGACCCAGGTCTATCACCATGCACTAAATTAAAGTCAAAATGGATTAAGGATCTAAATGTTAAAACAGAAACGCTAAATCTCCTGGAAAACACAGTAGGAGGTGCTCTTGCAGACATAGGGGTAGGCAAAGAATCCATGAAAAAAATCAAATCACACAGGAAACACTTGAAAACATTAACAACTGGGACCTGCTGTTATTGAGAAGTTTTTGCAGTAAGAAAAAATTACCGGGGCGCCGTGGGCCCCCCGACCCACCCGGCCTCGGCGCGGCGGGAAACCGGCCCCGCGACTTCCTCGCGCCCGCCCCGGAACGCCGGCTCGTGGGCGGGGCGCTTCTGGCGCGGCGAATGTAAACGTCTGAAGAGCGCGCCTTCAAGCCAAAGAAGACAGCTGCAAGCCAGGGCTCATCTGAAGTTGACTGGCTCCGGGACAGTTAGAGGTCGCTGCTCAAGCATAAGTTTTCTTAGGACCACTACCGAGATGTTTGATGTCAAGGCTTGGGTGGAATATGTAGTGGAATGGGCTACAAAGGACCCATATGGTTTCCTTACAACCCTTATTTTGGCTCTTACTCCACTGTTCCTAGCAAGTGCGGTCTTGTCCTGGAAATTGGCCAAGATGATTGAAGCCCGGGAGAAGGAACAAAAGAAGAAACAAAAACATCAAGAAAGTATTGCAAAAACTAAACGACTGAAAAGAGAGTGAAGGGATGAGCAGGCTCTGCAAGCAAAAAAGAAAACAAGTCATTTGGGAAATTACACAGCTTTGGAAGGACCCCATACGGTTCCTTTGGACTTTATGGAAGTTATTACTGTCCATGTAGAAGAATCATTCTGGAATCTGACCTTGATACTCTAGTAACTTTTAGGCCTGGGCATCGATGTTTGTTGGTGACCACTGGCAGTTAGTATACAGTTGTAATGATTATACTGGTGGAGCATCACTGATGCCAAACCCAGAATACTCTGGAATCCCAA
>NW_004524649.1:3244147-3247115 GCF_000260255.1 Octodon degus | reverse complement strand
CCAGTCCAGAAATGGTCATCCAAGATGAACACACATTTCTCAAAGGATGAAACTAAAGAAGCGAATAAATATATGAAGAAATGCTCCACATCACTAGCTATCAGTGAAATGCAAATTAAAACATTGAGATATCATATCACCCCAGAAAGAATGGATATCATAAAGAAATCAACCAACAACAAATGTTGGAGAGGCTGTGGGGTAAAAGGAATCCTTCTCCAATGGTGGTGGGAATGTAGACTGGTATAATCATTATGGAAATGAGTGTGGAGACTCCTAAGAAAAGTAGGACTGGAAATGCCATTTAAGCCAGTTATTTCTCTACTGAGAATTTTCCTGGAGAATCTGAAAACATCATATCATAGTGATATATATGTGCCTATGTTTATAGCAGCACAATTTGTGATAGCCAAATCTTGGAAACAACCAAGATGCCTGTCACCTGAGGAATGATTGAAAAAGATGTGGTAGTTTTATGCAATGGAATATTGCTCAGCTATAAAGAATGATAAACTCAAAGCCTTTATATTTAAGTGGGTTTCAGTTGAAGATATACTCATAAGTGAAATAAAGCAGACACACATGTGTAAGTTACATATAGTTTCCCTAGTATAAGAGCTCAAGAGAAGAAAAACAGATAGAAAGGCATAATACAACTAAAAAAAAGCAAGAACGTGAGGGCTAGAAAATGAAGAGAGTGCAAGTAGAAGAGATAGGAAACCTGACAGAGGCAAGCCATACAGTTATATGTACAAGATGGGCAAGGCAATGATCCTGAGAATCTCTAGAAGATTTTCGAATCTAGCAGTTAATTGGAAAGATTCTCACCCTGACTAACTATAGATACTGACACCTGTGAACTAAGCAACTGCAGTGAAGATCTCAATTTGTAATAGTAGGTTCTTACTTGGAGTGCCTATCATTCTGGTCTTCTGAATACGGGCTCCTTCTCATGACACACCAGCTCCTACCATGCTGTCTCTCAGGTAGATGATTGTTTGAAAAGAAAGCAGGAGACAAGAAAAGGTGTGCTGTGTGACTGTCCTGCCACAATGTCGCATGTGGTTATATTTCTTGACTTATGTGTAAACATATATAATTCTTTATTCCTATTTTTAAAATATATTTTAAATTTTAAAAATTTTTTGGTCATATTCTGTAGAACTTAAAGTTTGACATATCAATACTTTCTGAATATACTTGTTCCATGTTATGCCTAAGATGTTTGATATTCAGACAGATAGGGAGATTAAGCTCAACAACCTAGGCTATATGGTAATAACCATAAGGTTCTCTGCTGGTGGGCTAACAATCTAAGTTTTCAGACCAAAAATTAGAGAAAAAGGAGGGTCACAAGGAAAGCCAATGTTTTGGCCTTCGCCTCCCAAGGTCAATTAAGACTCAGGATATATGAGAACGTGTACTCTAACATCATGTAACTCAGTAGTGTCCCAAATTTTCTGATCAAGGACATTATGGAGTCAAAGAAAAAAGGGATTGATGATGTAGAGTGTGCCTACGGAGAGTCATATGGAGAGAAAACATTCTCTCAGGCTTTCACAGAGTGCACATTGGCCAAGCAATGGACATGACTCATCCACATGGCTGACACTGGCAAAGGATCTACAATCTGAGGTACAGGGTCTCAGGATAAATCCTGAGTGGGTTTGACTGACCTTATCGGTCCAAAAGGTACAATTCTTGTTTCATAGGTCTTCTTTTATCTTGGTCTTAACCATCCAGCAGAAAAGTATAAAAATGAAGTAGAAGAAATAAAGCCATGTTGTTATGTTGAGCTGCAGGGAACTCAGGTCAACAACTTCTGACATTGCCAGTCAAATGGAAGACCAAATAATATTATGGACTACTGGACTCTTTTGGAATATTTTGCTGAGTTCACACACCTATAATATTTAAATGATGGAATTAACAAAAAATGGGATATAGATTAATGACCATTTTGTATGTGTGTATTTAAAATGGTTAGGATAGATATAAAGCTACATTCTCTTAATTTAAGGAATAGAGGGATTTGTTCTAATAGTGTTTGTAAATAGGATATCATGTCTACATCTTATACAACAAATAACCACTAGGAAGGCAGTATGCAATGTGTTAATTATTGGAACTGTCCTATCAATTTGATTTGAAATGGTCTCATTGATATTTATTTCTCAATAAAATTATGGAAATAGAAACAAATTTCTCAACTTCTGACATAGCCAGTCCTATGGACAACCCACTACTATTATGGACTACTGGACTATATTGGATTATTTTGCTGAATTCACACATCTACAATATTTAAATGGCAATGGAATACACATCTATGACAAAACAAACAAAAAAGGGAGATACAAATGAAGGACTGCTTTGTCTATATATACAAATAGTTAGGATAAATATTCAGTTACTTTCTCTTAATTCATTGAGAAGAAATATTTGTACTAATAATTCTTTGACAGGATATCATGTCTGCATCTTGTAGTATGAATAACCACTACCAAGACAACACTATACAATGTAGTAATTTTTTTTTTGTTTTTTTATTTAGTTATTTATTTTATTTTTTATTTTTTTGACATCAATTATTTTATTTAAAAGAAAAAAATAAAAACAATGGTACAAAATCCGAAAACAAGATTTTAGGAGAGTAACAATGGTTAGTACATTGTGTATTGATACTGCCAAAGTAGTTTCTCATATTACAAGATATAGGCAAGAAACAATAAATAAACAACATAGGTACCAACCTCTTTTTTTTAAAAGTCAACAGAAAATGGAAATATACTTTTTAAAGTTTCTAATACTAGGAGAAGATATCATACAATGTCTTTCAAATAAATTGTAAGTCAAAGATACAGTATAAATCTACTCAGAAAATTAAATGTTTCAAAACAATTGAACTAAGAAAAAGTTTTCATGATAGTAAAGAAGTACTAAGAGTAAAACATAAGATAAATACTGG
>NW_004524649.1:3233361-3240040 GCF_000260255.1 Octodon degus | reverse complement strand
TCAGAGAAAGGGTGTATTCCCAAGGTAGATAAATAAAACCAAAAGTGTGCCTCTCCTCTATACCCTTAGATGCAGGGTTCAAGGATATTTATGAGGCAAAGTGCCAGGGCGTTTTGAGCTCTTCTCAGCACACACTCCTTAAGAATTAACATGGCTGTGACCTCAAAGAGTTTTCAATATTTTTGAGGTCAAAGGAATCACCCAATGAAAATCTCTACAGGCTCAAGTGAAGTGTTGTTGATTCCAACTCATTTGAGCACCCACCCCCAAGCAGCAAAGGAAGAACTTAGACCACTACAATGACAATGTTTCATTTGAATTATGTCAATAGCAGAAGTCCACAATATATTAACCATGTGACCTCTCACTGTGGTGACTTGACCTGTCTGCTATAAGCAAGTGAAGCAGGAGGCTTTAATCAGCTTCTCCCTTGGTTTCAAAAGGTAGTGCTACAGCATAAAGGGCATTGGGTACATGACTGTGAGACTGCTCTGCTGATCAGGAAAAGTCATGATCATCACCCTGACAACCCTTCTGAGGAGGATGCATGTTTTATATTATGTCTGGCTTCCGAATATTTGAAATGTTCTTAATGAGAGATTTCTAATTTTTCTCACCTAAACCCCTTATTGAAGTAACATTTATAGAGAGCTTGTTATATGTTGGTTCCTATGCTTCGCTTCCATATCGATTGATTTTCTACTTGAACAATTTGAAATATGTGTTTGAGTGAGGCAGAAAACACCATAATTTTACCCATAAAATGCACAATTTCATCATGTTTCACAATGTGGAACAAGCAATAAGTAAAAACAATTCATTAGTTATCCAGTTCCTCCACAACTGTGGGATTTAGAGTTAAACTTCACGAACAGCTATAAAAGAGGTGCCTTCTCTATGCCAGAGCTGGCTGCAGCATGAGGTACAAAGATGTGGACCTGAATCCTTTCATTGCTATATCCCACTGCAGAGCCAGCATGGGACTTGTGCTGTAGAAGGTGAACCCAGTGGCACTGTGGGGCTGTCCCTGCAACAAAGACCACAACAGTGCTGAGGGCACCTCCCCTGCTCCCTGAGGGCCTCCTGTGGCTGCTCTGCTTCATCCTTACATGTGCACTGATCCTTCCCAACCTCTCACAGCACCTGAGGCTGTGCTGTTAGTCTAGTTGAGCAGCTGGCCCTAGCCATCTCTGAATCACTTGAGGCAGCAGAGAGGTGGCCAGGGAGGGCGGACAGAGGTGGCATGTTCCTTAAGCCAGGAATGTTGGATTGGATGGCAGGGAGGGCCTGGATGCTGTTCAGAAAAACTCAGCTGTGAAGAAAACCTGTTGCCACCTGAGCAGAAACCTCAGCAGCTTGCCCATACAAAAATGGGGAGCATGTCTTAGTGAGAAGATGGCAGCTGTGTGCGTGTTCCTGAGGCAGATTGTCTAAAGCCAGCGTGTAGGACAAAAGGGCTTTCTAGGCAGCCTTGTCCTAGAAACTTCTAATGCATGAAAATTACTCGAGTGCTTTCCCCTTGATGAAAGTGTTCCAGTAAATCCTTGATTCTGTAATTTTTGGGAATGGCTGTGTAGGTGAGGTAGACATTCTGTGCACTAGGACATTATGCCATAAATAAAAAATAAATTTAATCCACCAGTTATTTAGGTCATTCTGCTGCATAGCAATTCATCATTCCCGATTAGATAATCATGATACTTATTGTTATTTTGGTAAAACATTTGGGATCCATTCTATAATGCAACCTATAAGTATAAGGAAGCCCTTTAGCTAAAAGTGGTTTAATACTAGCTTAATTTTTTTCTGGAAAGACTTCAGAATTCTTTGGATCTTGAAAACTATCCAGCAGCACAGTGCTTCCTCCTATTTGCCCCAGGAGTGATTTTCAGGATGTGCACAAGGATGCAGAGAGACACCAGGGTGTCATCCACAGCACAGTTGTCACAGACTGTGGCAGTTCCTGTTGCTGTCTGGTGGGAACATTCAGTGAGGATGGAGAGGGCTGGGATGGAACTCAAGGCAGCCTTGTTGGCATGCTCAAGACCCTGGGTTTCATTCCCTGCAGGGAAAAATGAGTGGAGAGAAACATTTCCTGATAATGTTCCCAGTGACACTGTCTTTAGAGTGTCACAGTCACAGACTCACACTCTCCACATTCTCCTGTCTTGGAGGAAGAGAATGTGGTGTGTGTGAGCCCATTCCTCTGTGTGAATCAATGTTCTGCTGTGGAAGGCCTCAAAAACTGCCTGCTTTCTGTCTTTAGCTCTGTGCTCCTCACCACCTTGGGAGCAGGATTTGGGTCCCCTCTGTGTCATGACTCCCTTGTCTCACATCTTTATCCAGGCCCAGATCTCTCTTGAATGTGAACCAAAGCCAGGCAGGCATCATGGAAATTAATTTGTGTCCCAATGATTAGAAGAGCCCACATTTCCATTTTGATTGTTGCATGCTGGATGTTGTTCTTTTCTTTTTTTTTTCTTTTCTTTTCTTTCCTTCAGTCAGTTCAAAGTGTAGAATTGAGACAGTCTTAGAAGGATCCATTTATCTATATATTTTAAAATATGTTTCCTTCTTTTCTGTCTGTGATGCTGCTCAAAGTGGAAGTTATTGGTGGCCTGAGATAAAGGCACACTCACAGGGGAGGAAGGGAGAGGGTGGAGGGGGCACCCTGAGAGCCCAGTAAGTGCATAGGAGCTAATCTCAGAGGCACAGACAGCAGACAGCCATGAGCACCTTCCCTCACTGAGCCCATGGCTCTACCATCTTCCCTGACCTAGTGCTGGAACCTGGGAGTCTTAGTGAACGCCCCTCCTTCACTCCCTTTTCCCAAACTGCACTTGTCTCATGATCATTAGCTGTGGCTATTTGTCCTGCCTCACCTGCACCAGACTCCTCACTTGGACTTTATGTCCATTCCATTCTACCTCAGGCCTTCTGTTGTCAGTAGCCAGAAGAGTCCAGAAACCATTTCTTCTCAAACCATCTGCTTAGTTCCTAACACACCAGCACAAGAGGGGTCCTGTCCTGCTATGTTGAAGGCTATGGATGACCAGACCCTTGTGCTAACCTCAGGGGTCCAATTCTTTTTCTGTTTGTTTGGAGCATTTTTTTTTTTACAGTTTATACCTATTTATTTACTCAGTTGAGGGCTTTCTGATTGTATGTATAAAATGGTCTGTGTAGTTCATCCTGACATTGTTCACATTGACTTTAAGAAGTTCTGTTCTGGTTTTATGTGTTGAAGTTGCTCAGTTGCTGCTGATGGTTTGTTTGCTTTCAGGATCAAGGTGGGTGCTTTCATAGAGGATCTAAGTTTTCATTCCTATTCTAGCAATTCTTTCCTGGATTCTTTCCTTTGCATTATTATACCTCCAATGGAACCAGCATCCTAAGTCATCTTTATATGGCTTCTTCACAGAAGTATCCCGCACCTGAGCACACACATCAGATCTTCCATTTCCCTTTCTTATTATAATGCTGACTTGTTTTCTCATGGATTTTTAAGTTATGATTTATGAATCAATTTTAGGATATTGTAAAACAGGATCTACCCTTCTATGAGACATGGAGGAATCTTCAGCGCATGGCATGACTGGGAGGAGGCCTCATGCTGTGTGCTGCTGGCCAAGGGAATCAGAACCTTCCTGGTCACTCCCATGGTGACATCGCTCCTGACCAAGGCCCTGTAGCTCAGCCAAAAGCAACCTGGAGATCTTTTTTAAGACTAAAAAATAAGAGATACATGGATAAAAACAGCATTAGAAATAATACAAAATTTCAATAAACAAAGTACATTTATATCTGGTAATGTGTACAACTAATTCAAAGATAACATCATGCAATATAGTAACCATTGTGAAATTCCTATTACTTTGTTTTTTGAAATTTTCTATTATTTCTATGCTATTTTTATCTTTATAAAGGGAAATGGGAGATCTGATGTATGTGCTCAGGCATGGGGTACTTCTGTGAAGGAGCCATATAAAGGCTAAGGATCAAGAAGCAGTGGCAACTCCCCAGGAAGCCTTGAGTGTTGGTGACATAGAGTTGGTGGGAAGGGCAGGGTGGTTACCAGGAAGCCAAGCCACGCAGCTGACCAGAGCAGGAGTCAGAAGTGGAACCCCCAGTGCTCCGGAGCCACAGACTCATGGCCATGGCAGCCACCCCAGAGCCGAGTGAGTCTATCAAGCCCAGGAATGGAAGGCAGAATTAGAAGATCATATGATGTTGGTGTAGGAGAAATTATCGTGGTG
Organism: Octodon degus; assembly: GCF_000260255.1. Lineage (NCBI taxonomy): Eukaryota > Metazoa > Chordata > Mammalia > Rodentia > Octodontidae > Octodon > Octodon degus. The sequence goes on along the minus strand of NW_004524649.1, from coordinate 3,235,784 downwards.
ACTTAGGATGCTGATTCCATTGGAGGCATAATAATGCAAAGGAAAAAATCCAGGAAAGAATTGCCAGAAAAGGAATGAAAAATAATATTCTCTATGAAAGCACTCATCTTGATACTGAAGGACAACAAACCAACAGCAGCAACTGAGCAACTTAAACACAGAAAAACCACAACAGAACTTCTTGAAGTTACTGTGAACAATGTTGGGATGAACTACACAAACTGTTTTATATGTACAATCATAGCCCTTAACTGAGTAAATAAATACAGGAGAATTACTGTGCATCTGATCTAGTAGCGAGAGTCTATTCACTAATGGAGTCAGACTCCCAGGCCCTTATTTGGGAGAGATTTACCTCTAGAAAAAGTTGCTTTTCCTCCACATGATGGCCATTCCTGTGATTTTCAGTTGCTTGTTTTTCTCCTGCTCATCTGCCTATGATTCACAGGACTCTATCCTTGATATGAACTTAAGAGGCTTGAGAATCCAAAAGTTATGCTTAACTGACTTGAGAGATATAAAATACAAAATTATTATAGCACATTCTCTGGAGTTGGGAAGCTGAGGTTTGATGCAGACTCCTCCCATTTCCAGGGCAGCCAACCCTGAATTCTTGGTGGTGGACCATGGGGCAGGAAGCAGGGGCATGGATAGTGGTGGAGTTGAGTTGTAGCTGCTTCAAGGGCTAAGTGGGTAGAAGAAGCCTGTTACTTACGACTGTGATTCTCTAAAGACAGTGTCACTGGGAGCATTATCAGGAAGTGTTTCTCTCCACTCATTTTTCCCTGCAGGGAATGAAACCCAGGGTCTTGAGCATGGCAATAAGGCTGCCTTGAGTTCCATCCCAGCCCTCTCCATCCCCACTGAAGGTTCCCACCAGACAGCAAAAGGAACTGCCACAGTCTGTGATAACTGTGCTGTGGATGACAGCCTGGTGTCTCTCTCATCCTTGTGCACATCCTGAGAATCACTCCTGGAGCAAATGGAAGAAGGATTGTCCTGCTGGATAGTTTTCAAGATCCAAAGAATTCTGAAGTCTTTCCAGAAAAAAATTAAGATAGTAAGTATTAAACCTTTTTTTTTTGCCAAAAGGCCTCCTTATACTTGTAGGTTGCATTATAGAATGGATCCCAAATGTTTTACCAAAATAACCATAAATGTCATGATTACCTAAGCAGAAATGATGAATTGCTACACAGTGGAGTGATGCAAATAACTGGTGGAATAAATTTAATTTTTACTTGGGGTATAATGCCCTAGTGCACAAAACATCTACCTCACCTACACAGCCATTCCCAAAAATTACAGAATCAAGGATTTACTGGAATACTTTCATCAAGGGGAAAGCACTCGAGTAATTTTCATGCATTAGAAGTTTCTAGGACAAGACTGCCTAGAAAGCCCTTTTGTCCTATACGCTGGCTTTAGACAATCTGCCTCAGGAACATGCACACAGCTGCCATCTTCTCACTAAGACATGCTCCCCATTTTTGTATGGGCAAGCTGCTGAGGTTTCTGCTCAGGTGGCAACAGGTTTTCTTCACAGCTGAGTTTTTCTGAACAGCATCCAGGCCCTCCCTGCCATCCAATCCAACATTCCTGGCTTAAGGAACATGCCACCTCTGTCTGCCCTCCCTGGCCACCTCTCTGCTGCCTCAAGTGATTCAGAGATGGCTAGGGCCAGCTGCTCAGCTAGACTAACAGCACAGCCTCAGGTGCTGTGAGAGGTTGGGAAGGATCAGTGCACATGTAAGGATGAAGCAGAGCAGCCACAGGAGGCCCTCAGGGAGCAGGGGAGGTGCCCTCAGCACTGTTGTGGTCTTTGTTGCAGGGACAGCCCCACGTGCCACTGGGTTCACCTTCTACAGCACAAGTCCCATGCTGGCTCTGCAGCTGGACGTAGCAATGAAAGGATTCAGGTCCACATCTTTGTACCTCATGCTGCAGCCAGCTCTGGCATAGAGAAGGCACCTCTTTTATAGCTGTTCGTGAAGTTTAACTCTAAATCCCACAGTTGTGGAGGAACTGGATAACTAATGAATTGTTTTTACCTACTGCTTGCTCAGCAGTGTGTATCATGATGATAAATATGTATTTTATGGGTAAAATTATGGTGTTTTCTGCCTCACTCAAACACATACTTCAAGTGTCCAAGTAGAAAATCAACTGATATGAAATGAATAGTAGGGACTGACATATAATAAGCTCTCTATAAATATTACTCTAATAAGTGATTTAGGTGAGATAAATTAGAAATCTCTCATTAAGAACACTTCAGGTGCGGAGAGTTTCCTGCTACCCTGCGCCGGCGGGACCAGTCCCAGCCCAGGCGCAGCGTGGGCCGGACCCTCTCCCAGCCCCTCGGGCCACCCACAACCACTCCTCAGTGCCTCCCCCAACCCGCCCGCCTAGTAGGATTTTCT
>NW_004524649.1:3222574-3225962 GCF_000260255.1 Octodon degus | reverse complement strand
AAAAAAAAAAGAACACTTCAAATGTTCCTAAGCCAGACATAACTTAAGATATTCACCCTCCTCAGAATGGTTGTCAGGGTGATGATCATGACTATTTGTTTTCCTGATCAGCAGAGCTGACTCACAGTCACGTACCCCTGTCCATTCTGCTTTAGTGCCACCCTTTGAGACCAGGGGTAAACCTGATTAAAGCCTCCTGCTCCACTTGCTTGTAGCTGACTTCTCAAGTCATCACTGTGAGAGGTCACATGGTTAATATATTGTGAACTTCTGCTATTGATCTAATTCTGATGAAACATTGTCATTGTAGTGGCTTAAATTCTTCCTTTGCTACTTGGGGATGGGTGCTCAAATGGGTTGGAATCAACAACACTTCATTTGAGCCTGTAGAGGTGTCCATTCGGTGATTCCTTTGACTTCAAAAATGTTGAACACTCCCCACTGAGGTCACACCCATAATGCTTTCTGGGCATGTGCTGTGAGGAGTTCAAAACAGCCTGGCTTTTTATCCTATAAATATCCCTGAACCCTGCATTGAAGGGTGTAGATGAGAGACATACTTTCTGGTGTACTTATCTCCCTTTGGAATAAACCCTTTCTGTAGCAAATTTGTTTTAGTGACTCACATGCTGTGGGGTGGGCAAAATAGGCTTGAATCAGAGAAAGTTTTTTTTCTGGAGGAAACTTGTTTTCCTCCAGAATATTTAGTGCTCCATGGAAGTAGATTTTAAAAGGTGGAGTAATCAAAATGTACAAGAAGGTGATGCTGAATGTCCCCAGGCAAATGGGTTGCTAGACTCCAAAATGTTGGTTCAGGAAAGTAGGAGGACCTAGAAACTACCCTGAAATGCATTTTTATTTTATGAAAAAAATCATAACAAAATAATAAAAAATTACAGCAGTTATTACATTGTACAATTTTCTTTAAAGCAGTTACTCAGACAGAAAAAAGATTCTTCCCTACAAAGAAGAAACGAGATAATAGCAGAAAATTTTCAATGAATTAAGAAGAACTATTTAGTATAAATGAAACAAATTAGCACAAATAGCAAAATATTTTTATGTAGCAGAATAGGTAATTTAGGGAATTAGCTGAACTTCTGCCTAACATACACACACACACACACACACACACACATGTACCCATATGTACACATGCACACACATACACACACATGCACAAAAATACCTGTTCTTTTTCAATAAAAAACCTGAAATATGTATTTGAATCTGGTTGCATGGTTTTACTTTCTCCTTCATCCAATTACCCATTGCTCACAAACAATTAGTAAAAGCCTATGCTTCCCTGGGGAAGCAGGGTCTAGGAATCTGTGTGTCTGTATAGCACTCAGGTAATTTTTCTGCAGCAGACTACATGCTGACAAGAACCCAGGTGGTCGTCAGATCATGCCAAGCTGTGAAGGTCAGTGCCAGAGTAAGCAGTGGTTGCAGCTGAGGTTTAGAAAGATAAAGTGCTATAGAGAAACTGGCTGTTGGCATTTCCTACCTTATTCTGAAATACGCAGTACCTCAAAGTTCATTCACATTATCATGATCAGTGGTGAATTACATATAAAGAACAAATTGAACCAGGCGTGGCAGCTAGTCTAGTCTGCCCATCCAGCTGACAAGCTCTTGCATCCAGGGAGCAAATTTCTTTGAAAATAAGGCCATCTAACTAGAAACCTTGGAGCCAGGAAAAAATTATCTGCCTGTTCAGGATGGATGCAGAAAATCAGAGCCTGAACAGTAACCACAGTCATCATAACAAGATAACAGATTGTTGCTCTGTGAACCATAAATTCCAAAAGCACACATACCCATTTATGCAACTTCCTGAATACAACTTGGAGAAATCATTTTCTTTCTAGAATGTAAACCAAACTAAAAATCACCTTCTGGGTTTCCCTTGTCACTAAGCACAGTCCATTTTATGAACAACAGTGTAAACCTTTCTAGAATCCACTGGAACGACTTCTCAGTCTTTTGGCTAAAACCAAGTGTGGAATCCACTGGGCTTTGTTCTTCATGAGATATTTATGTTTCCCTGAAAACTATCACACACTCCTGGGACATCATCAGGGTCAAGAATCTGGGTTTGTGCCATGGATTGACCTTCTTACCCGCAAATACAATGAAAAGCAAAATCACTATTACAAAACTCAGGTAAATTCTCCATAATAAAGGAGTGCCTGTTCCTCCTCATGACTCATGAATCCAGGAGCCTGAAGTGAATAGAAATAAGGAAACTGACATGTTTTGGGAAGTCTAATTATAGAGGTAGAAGAAGCCAGAAGAGAGAACTTGGAATGTTCTGAGTGCAAAGCAATGAGGAATATTGGAGGTGATGGATCTATCATTATTTAAATCTGAATTTTTCTTTGAATTATAGATATTGGTCAATTCCATGTTTAATTTCATCTGCAACCCATTGGTTGCTAAGGAGGGAGATATTTAATTTCCATATGTTTATGGGTTTTTTGGTTTCTTTTGTTATTAATTTACAGTGTCACCTGATTTTGGTCAGGTAATATGCATGGAATGCTTTCTTTTTTAAAACAATTTTATTGAGAAACAAATAGCAATGAGACAATTTCAAAACTGATTAATAGTAAGAGTTTCAATAATTAATATATAGAACATTGTTACCTTCTTAGTGGTTATCCATAGTACAAGATGCTGACATGATAACCTGTCCAAACACTATTAGTACAGATACAAAATGGTCATTCACTTGTATCCCCTTTTTTGTTTAGTTTTGTCAGAGAAGGGTATTCCATTGTCATTTAAATATTGTAGGTGTGTGAATTCAGCAAAATATTCCAATATAGTCCAGTAGTACATAATAGTAGTGGGGTTTCTGTAGGACTGGCAATGTCAGAAGTTGTTGACTTGAGCCTTTTAAAGCATATTTATATGGCTTTACTTTTTATACTTCATTTTTCCCCATAATTTTATTGAGAAACAAATAGCAATGAGACAGTTTCAAACCACATTGGCAGGACAGTTTCAATAATTAACACATTGCATACATTCTTCCTAGTGGTTAATTGCTGTACAAGATATGGACATGATATCCTATTTACAAATACCATTAGAACAAATCCCTCTATTCATTAGGAGAATGTAACTATATATCTATCCTAACCACTTTGTATATACAGATACAAAATGGACATTCATCTGTATACCTTTATTTTGTTAAGTTCCATTATTTGAATATTATAGGTGTATAAACTCAGCAAAATATTCTAAAGGAGTCCAGTAGCCCTTAATAGTATTAGGTCTTCCGCTTGACTGGCAAGGTCAGAAATTGTTGACCTGAGTCTCCTGCAGCTCAACATAACAGCATGGTTTTGCTTCTTATATTTCATTTTTATACTTTTCT
>NW_004524649.1:3219783-3221930 GCF_000260255.1 Octodon degus | reverse complement strand
ATTTTTCATCAAGTATTGATATGTTGAACTTTAAGTCCCTACAGAATATGGTGAAAAAACATTCAAAAATTAGAATATATTAAAAAATAAGCATAAAGAATTATATACTTCTTCTGTTTACACATAAGTCCAAAAATCTAACCATATAAAACCTTGAAGCAGGACAGTTCCACAGTATTCCTTTTCCTATCTCTTGCCTTCATTCACCACCCATATACTTCATTTTTATACTTTTCTGCTGGATGGTTAAGACCAAGATAAAGGAAGAACTATATAAGAAGAAATGTAATTTTTGTATCTCATAAGGACAGTCAAATCCCATCAGGATTTATCCTGAAACCCTGTACCACAGTTTGTAGATCCTTTGTCAGTGTCAGCTATGTGGATGAGTCATGGCCATTACTTGACCCATTTGCTCTCTGCGAAAGCCTGAGAGAATGTTTTTTCTACATGTGACTCTCCTTATGCACACTATACATCATCAATCACATTTCTCTGTGGCCTCATAATCTCCTTGATCAGAAAACTTGGGACACAAACTGAATTACATGATGTTACATTATAGGTTCTCCTATGTCCTGAGTTTTCACTGACCTTGAAAGTCTAGGGCCAAAGTGTTGGATGTCCTTGTAGCCCTTCTGTTGTCATACATTGACTTAAGCATTGACTAGTATGTAGTCTATTTTACCTTTTTATTTTATTATGTATTTAGGACAGAGACTACAGAGTCTCACTACATAGATCTGACTCCTAGTGATCTATCTGTGTTCAGCCTCCTAAGAACTAGGATTACAGGCATGCATGACCATGCTCTGTCTCGAATGCCATCTCAGCATGACCCAGGGGCTGGGCTAGCCTGGATCCCCATAGGTGTGGTCTATTTTAGAGAATATCCCATGTGCAGCTGAAGAGAATGCATTTTCAGAGGTTGTTGGGTAGAACACTCTGTATATGTACAGTAAATCCATTTGTTTAAATGTTTGATTCAGTTCTGTTACCTTTTTGCTAAGTTTTTGTCTACTTGACCTATCTTTTTAAAATAAGGGGGTGTCAAAGTCTCTGGTTAAGATTGTGTTACTGGTTACTAGATCTTTCATGCCCATTATAATTTGTCTTATATAGTTGGGTGCTTCCATATTTGGTGCATACATATTTTTGACTGTTACCTCTTCCTTTTGAAGTTTTCCTCTAACCAGTATGTAGTGATGTTCTTTACACCCTTTGATCATTCTTGGTTTGAAGTTCAGATTATCTGCTAACAGAATAGTTACTCCTGCTTTTTTTCTGAGATTGTGGAACATGTAGTATTGTTTTCCATCCTTTGACTTTCAGGCTATGAATTTCTTTATGGGTTAAATGTGTTTCTTTTTTCTTTCTTTCTTTTCTTTTTTCTATCTTTTTTTTTTCTTTTTTGCACTTTAGGGAAGGGTTACAGGGTTTTCAGGGTCTCACCACTAGATCGGACTCATAGTGATCTGCCTGTTTACAGCCTCCCAAGAGCTGATATCACAGGCACATGCCACCCCTCCAAGTCTCAATTACCATTTCAGCGCACCTCAGGGCAAGGTCATCACAGCAGGCCCAGGGATCGAAGCTCTGGCCCCTGTGCCTGCTTGCAGGTGCTTTAATCCACTGAACTATTTGGCCGGCCTAAATGTGTTTCTTGTATATGGCATATTGTTGGATTTTGTTTCTTGATCCACTCTGCCAATCTATTTCTTTTAATTTATGAGTTGAGTCCATTCACATTGATGGCTTACATTTGCCATGCTATTTTCCTCTTGTTGGTTCCCTACTTTTCTTCTGTTTTTAATTGTTTAACTCGTTTGGTGAGTTCTTTCTGTTGCCATTCTTGGAGTTGTGATTATTTTGATGCCTTTCTAAAATGTCTTTTAGTACTCTGTCTAGATTAGGTTTAGTCATCATGATTTTTTTTAGTTGTTCTTTGCCAAGAAAGTATTTTATTTCTCCATTAATTTTGAAGGATAGGGCTGGTGAGATGGCTCAGTGGTCTAAAGCACCTACTTAAAACAAGCTTAACAAAGCAGAGAGACCGCGGTTCAATCCCCCAGCACCACATGCCAGCCAGCCCTGCCCCCTGGTGGGCTGAGCTGGCCACACACACATACACACACATAAATAAATAA